>NW_015560621.1:281124-289921 GCF_001515605.1 Sinocyclocheilus anshuiensis | reverse complement strand
AGGTCTCCTCCGACGGGCACTGGACAGGAGGCCTTGCTGTGATGGCCCAGACCTTAAAATTTCAAAGACATGAATCCTGAGGGAAGGGTCACATGGTCTGATGTGTCCAAGTATCAGCCATGAGTCACCGCGTGTTGTCTGGATAAATTTTTTTTGGAAAATGCTTGTGGCAAGTTTCATAAAGGAGTGGAACAAAAAGAGGGACTGAAAGGAAAGAGACAGAGATAATGACAGACAGATGGTGAAACAAACCTGTTTGTCCGTCTGCCCCCCACCCACAGGCGTACACTGAGCCTCTGTCTGTTAGAAACAGACTGTGATCCTGCCCACAAGCCACCTACAGGATGAGAGGAGCAGGACAGATGGAGTGAGACTCACAAAAAAGGTCCAGGTAATTGCCTTGCCTTGCCTATAAATCATACTTTTGCATAGGGAAAATTAAGCTTATTAAAACCATAAATACTTTTGCACTGTGATATTTTCATGGTAATCATTTAAGGTAATTAAACACATTTAACCCCAAATTGTCAATATCGTAATGCTAGGAAAAAAACATGTCTAGTAATAAAAGCCATCCTGTTCATTTTCTTAAATGGGTCATATGATGCGATTTCTATTTTTCCTTTTCTTTAATGTGTTATGTAGCTGTTTGTGCATGTATACGATCTGCAGAGTTACAAAGCTCAAAGTCTCCCACAAAAGGATTTATTCTATCTAAAAGAGAAGGCTGATCCAGACCAAGCTAAAACGCCTCATTCAAACACGCCCCCACATCTCTACGTCACGATGTGGAAATATTTGTTCATGCATTTGTTCATTCTTTCATGCAAAGGCGGCGGCGTGGTTTCAGCGACAGCAGTAGTGTTGGTGCAGCCATGTCAGGGAGACACTGTGTTTCTGTGCGAAAGCAAAAGCACTTTATTTGGTCTTCCGGAAGTAGATGCAATTAGGAATCATTGGTTAAGATTTATTTACAACAGAACAGCACAACCCAGATGTTCGAATTTGTGCAACGCATTTTATGGACGACAGTTTTGTGAACCTAGGAGAGTAGCCTACAAGGCTGGCTGTGCAAAGGCTATTTCTAAAAAAAAAAAAAAATTTGGTCAATTCCGACTTTGCTATGACAATCTGGCGCTTCTGAATCAGCGACTGTAAGTATGTTTTCTTAATAGTTTAAGTATTTGCTATTGACTGTTCAAATGCGGAGTTTTGTGCCATGTAAGGTATCACGTCGTGTGGCGGTGTGTGTGAGGGGAACGGTCACATCACAGTGGAGTCCGCTTTCTTAATCGCGGTTTATGTACTGCAAATACATACGAGCATCATCACTGTGTCTGTCACGCGATACATTTCCGATGCGTGCTTGTGGTGTTCGGCCAATCACAATGCACTGGGTCAGCTGGCCAATCAGAGCAGACTGCGCTTGTCAAAGGAAGGGGCTTTGTTGAAAACGACATGTTTGAGAGAGGCGGGGCATAGAGGACCTACAATAATGTACAGTATTTGAAAAATAATGTGTTTTTTGAACATTAAAGCATGTCAACATATTCTGTTACACCAAATACACAAAATAATGATCTTTAAAATAGCATCATATGACCCCTTTAAAAATATAATTTAAAATACATTTTAATTAAAAATAAAACTATAAAATAAATTAATGATAGTAATAATAATAAATAAACTGTAATACAATAAAATACCAAATGGTATACTTTCAAATGTTTGACAAATAAACCTATTATAACTACTAAGAATGTTCTGTCTGTAAACAATATATTTAAATGTTGATATTGTTGCATTTACTATCAGATATGAATTAATGTACTGTATCATGCTAAAGTAACAATATCATCACATACCTGCGTGACTCCACTGTCAAAGCCTTCAATCTTGTGAACAACGTGACTGCCACTGCAGGGAATAGAGGAAAAGGACAGCCATTTTCAAATACAATTTCATTAGAAGTAGCTTAAACCATATGCTCAGAAAGATTATTAGCCAATTAAACCAGAGTATATATCATGCTCTACTTGGAAAAAAAAGGTAATATTTGAGTTGATACTATTGCCTCTGATGTTACAGCACAAATCATAAACCCAACTTTAAAGGATCAATGACGAGCATTTCCCCATCATGCTGAATAATTATTTCACTCGAAGCAACTCATGAAATAACAGAGATTAAAGACAAACAGTGGTTAAAATATAAAGCTAATGGGATACAGGGAAATAAATTGTTTTGGTTTAGCCACCACTACATAATGTGAAGTAGAGTCCTTTGGTGAAGAATACTGGGCTTATATTGCTGAAACACAAACCTGTACACTTCATCCTCCACAATCTTCCTCCCACACTGCCCATAAGCATTATTACCTATGCTGAAAACTAATGAGAGAAAGAGAGACATGAAGGACTCATACACTAGAGCACTATGATTTGATTTGATTCAAAACCGAAATCTAATGCAGTTTAAGGCATCTAAATGCCTGGACAGGAATTTTCCTTCTGATTCATCTACTGTATATAGAATCTGAGCACCTATAACTACAACTTTTGAGAAGACCTAACTCCGCAGAAAAGTGCTCTCTAATGACAAGAAATCTCAGAAATGTTATATGACAAAGCAGACAGTGTTTGCTGACCTCCCTCAGAGTCTGTGAGCACCAGCGAGTGAGCACGTCCACATGAGACCTGCAGCACTCGTGTCTCCTGAGGGTTCACCAGCGGAAGAGACACTGGAGACGGTTCCAGGACATAGTCGTAACTCTTATCTGCAAACACAAGACAAAGCAGTTGAATTAGGAATGTGCTTGAGGAAAAGTTTGTTTATTGATAGTTGTAATGGTTCCAGTAGATTTGGTAAAGGTTGGCAGCTCATTCCTTCAAAGAGGAACTGAGTGGATCATCAACATCAGCCACTATCCCATCTTCAATAGGAAGTGCTGAAGAGCACTTTCACATTAGTTACCATCAGAGAAGAAAAATTTTACTGTAACAACCCTACTTCCCTAACAAAAAAGTATCATGGAACTGCAGTTTTCATTTAAGTACCGTGCAAATAATATGGTAATTATTTCAAACCCCTGGAACTTGTTTGTAAGGGTAGTTTTTACCAAGAGCACATGAGTGCGATGGTATTTTGGGGTTTCTTACGTCGGTCGTGTTGAGTACGTTGAAAGCCCAGCTGGGAGTCTTTGTTAAGGCCCATGCCCCACAGTTTGGTCAGATCTCTGCTATTACACGCCAATAAGGTGAAACCATATCCACAGGCTGCTGAGGAAATCTACCACAAAACAAACATAACATATAATACCATTCAATATATCTTTTTTAAATAAGTTAATACTTTTATTCAGCCAGGACACATTAAACTGATCAAGAGTGACAGTAAAAGCATTTATAATGCTACAAAAGGTTTCAAATAATTGCTGTTCTTTTGAACTTTCTATTCTTTGAAGAATTCTACAAAATGTATCACAGTATCCACAAAAATATTAAGCAGCACAACTGTTTTAAACATTGCTAATAATGTTTCTTAAAAACCAAATCAGCATATTAGAATCATTTCTGAATTAATCATGTGACACTAGAACTGCTGAAAATTCAGCTTTGCCATTACAAGAATAAATTACACTTAAATTAGAAAACTGTTCTTTTAAATTGTAATATTTAATAATAATGCTGTTTTTTTGCAGTACTTTTTATCAAAATGTAGTGCTCAAATTGTTTATCACATTCCTCATATTTTTGGTAGAACATCACCTTCTGTTCTGTATCCAGGCGGTAAGGTGTGAGCTGGTACTTCCTGGGCTTTTTTCTGCCACTGTCCGGCACTACAAAGCTTGGGATCCCTAAAGCTCCAGTGTAGCTGAAGCCCCACACAAACACCTTCCCTTGGGGCTTCCTGTGTTGACCAACATATTGGAACACGGGTGTGTCATCTTGCTGCTCCCGCTTTCTTGGGGTGCCAACTGGTCGAGTGGCATACACACGGAGACCCAGCTGAAAACCAAGACGGCCACAGGAGCGAATGCTGACTAAAGCCATCTGAATGCACTCTCCTGCATAAAATACAAAATTACAACATAAACTCTGAAATACCTCATACCAAGACTGAATATTAGTACAATTAAGAGGATTATCCAACACTAACATAATGTACCATGGTATAAGCATGATTTTAGTTGTATTTATTTATTTATGTAGCATTTGCCATGGTAGTTCTATGGTCAATGCTACGTACACAGTACTACTTAGGGCAGGGATGGGCAACTTCGGTCCTGGAGGGCCACTGTCCTGCAAAGTTTAGCTCACACCCTAATCAAATACACCAGAATAAGCTGATCAATGTCTTCAAGATCACTAGAAAGCTACAGGCAGGTGTGTTTCATTAGGGAGTGAGCTAAACTCTGCAGGACAAGTTGCCCAGCCCTGACTTAGAGGTATCATGGTGCACCTTGTAAATATGATACATGAATATATATGATATATATCAAGTACACTGTATTACTATATGATACCAGAGCATTATGTATTCTATTTTGTTTGGAGGTGAACTCAATACTCACGCTCAATGATCGAAAAATCCTCTAATATTTTCGACAAACCGTTTCAAATACTTCCTATCACATAATATAATTCACACATTAGCATGTCTGTAACTCTGCAAACTGGCTCGGCGTCTGAAATGAAAAATATATAGTAATGTATTGTGAAATACGTCTACACTGTGTTTTATGCTGCCCTGACATGTTTTCTTCGGAGGCGGCCATGACAGCTCTGACGCATGATGATCTTCTTCTTCTTCTTAATGTTTAACGGCGGTTGGCATCCAGCGTAATTGGTGCCTTACCGCCACCATCTGCTCCGGAGTGTGGATCAGACAACAGGTTCACAGACTAATTCACCCAATTCCCTCCTTCTCCCCCAAGCATACAAATCCACACACTTCATACTTATTCTACTATATAATAATAATAATTTTAACCTCGCTTCATCATGCCTGGAGCTGATCCGTGCTGGTCGCTGAGGAAATACTTCAACTTCACTCTGTGGATCGCCGGAGAGGCTTTCACCATGGACGAAGCAGAGTCCAGCCCAGGGTCGCCGATATAATAATAATAATTTTAACCTTCCTCAATACTCCTATAACTCTTCATACTCTATTAAAAACCCCTGTGTCCCTTAAGAAATCCATAAGAATTCTAGTCTGTGCCCTATGTTGTGTGCTCAATAGCCCTTTTAATGTCATGTCCTGAACCTCTATCTCTCTCAACTTATTCCTCATCAACTCTCTCTGAACCTCATACCTGCTGCACCTCAAGACCACATGCTCCACTGACTCCTCTTCCTGGCAAACCTCACACAATCCAGTATCATGTTTTCCTATTAACTTGAGTGTTTTATTTAATAAACAATGTCCCAATCTTAACCTAGATATGACTGTTTCCTCTCTGTGATTTCCACTTCCAATCACTGAACATTTAACATCCCTCTGAATTTGATATGCCTTCCTTTTCCCTCTCTATCCCACCTCTCTTGCCACATTTTATTTATTGTCTTCCATATCACACTTTTAACCTCTGCTTTACTGATACTTACTTGCATTTCAATGGTTCCTTTTGTTAACGCCGTTTTAGCTAATTTGTCTGCCATTTCATTTCCCCTTATCCCTACATGTCCTGGTACCCATAAAAAAATTATCTGCCTTCCTTGGTTAAATATTCTTGTAACTGACTGTAGGACTTCATACAATATATCTTGCCCACATTTTGAATATAATAACCTTATACTTGCTAAAACTGATGATGAATCTGAACAAACCAAAACTTTATGCTGCCCTGTCTTTTCCACCCATCGTACAGCGATTAATATTGCCAGCATTTCCACTGTATAAACCCCTAACATATTAGATGTTCTTCTATTAATTCCAATTCCTTTACTTGGAACCACCACACTCAATCCTGTTACTTCCGTCTCTGGTTCCTTGGCACCATCTGTATAAACCTGTATGTAATCATTATACTTTTCCGCTATCCGATTGTTGAAGACCATTTTTAGATTTATACCTTCCTTTGCCCTCCTTTTTTCCTCTAACACATACCAATCTACCTCAGGCCAAACTAACTTCCAGGGAGCCGTCTCTGGATAAACTACTGTGCAATTTATCCTCAAATTAATAACTCCTAATTCTTTAGCTGTCATTTCCAATCCTACCAAAGTTCTCATTTAGCCCTTTCCCATATTCCCAGCTCTCCTGTAACATTGCCTTAGTAGGATGTGAATCATTATGGCGCACAGCAGCTGTCCACCATGTTGAAATAGTAGGGCTGGGAATCGATTCCAAAAAGAATCGAGAGTCGATTCCAAAGGTTGGAATCGATTCCATCAAGGGGAATCGACTCCTCATCCAGAGCCTTTTTCAGTTCAACAAAGCTTATCTATGGGTGTCTCTCAAACGGAAGACTGCACACATTTAAATTCACGAAAATAAACTGAAAGAAAACGAGTCGGTAGCGATCATCTGAATTTTAGGATGCAGCCTTCCGTTTGAGAAGCACCATTCACCTCACTCATGCTCGCTAAAAGCTGTAATTACGAGAGTTGTGAGATAAAAGATAATTTTAATTTTTATATTTGTATTACCATTCGCCTCCCTCATGCTCGCTAAAAGCTGTAATTACGAGAGTTGTGAAATAAAAGATAATTTTAATTTTTATATTTGTATTACCATTCGCCTCCCTCATGCTCGCTAAAAGCTGTAATTACGAGAGTTGTGAAATAAAAGATAATTTTAATTTTTATATTTGTATTACCATTCGCCTCCCTCATGCTCGCTAAAAGCTGTAATTACGAGAGTTGTGAAATAAAAGATAATTTTAATTTTTAACCTTATACTTGCTAAAACTGATGATGAATCTGAACAAACCAAAACTTTATGCTGCCCTGTCTTTTCCACGCATCGTACAGCGATTAATATTGCCAGCATTTCCACTGTATAAACCCCTAACATATTAGATGTTCTTCTATTAATTCCAATTCCTTTACTTGGAACCACCACACTCAATCCTGTTACTTCCGTCTCTGGTTCCTTATTTGGCACCATCTGTATAAACCTGTATGTAATCATTGTACTTTTCCGCTATCTGACTGTTGAAGACCATTTTTAGATTTATACCTTCCTTTGCCCTCCTTTTTTCCTCTAACACAAACCAATCTACCTCAGGCCAAACTAACTTCCAGGGAGCCGTCTCTGGATAAACTACTGTGCAATTTATCCTCAAATTAATAACTCCTAATTCTTTAGCTGTCATTTCCAATCCTACCAAAGTTCTCATTTAGCCTTTTCCCATATTCCCAGCTCTCCTGTAACATTGCCTTAGTAGGATGTGAATCATTATGCCCTTGTAAACCTGCCCAATAATTTACCATCAACTGCTTCCTTCTTAATTCTAAAGGACATTCTCCTATTTCTACCTGTAATGCTGACACTGGGGTAGTTTTAAAAGCTCCACAACACAGCCTCAAGGCCTGTGCCTGGATTACATCAAGCTTTTTTAACAGAGATTGAGCTGCAGAACCAAAAACCACACACCCATAATCTAACACCGATCGAATTAGAGCCACATATATTCTCTTCATTGATAATCTACTTGCACCCCATTCTTTTCCCCTCAAACATCTCATTACATTTATTACTCTTTTGCACTTTTCTTTCCATTCTCCTGATAGTGACTCGGATCTTTGAATCTCGTTCAGCTAAATTAACGAATCCTTTTTCAAGTTATTTTGTTCATTTCGTTCATATCAGCAGACGAACGACTCGGGAGGTGAACTAATCGTTTCTGTTTCCTGTACAGAACCTATAGGATGTTACGCATGCGCGGTCAACGCGAAATGAACGAATCCCTCGCTGAGACAACTCGTAGGCCTAGTTCCCGAGTCATATTAAAGATTCGTTCAAAATGAACGAATCGTTCAACAACGACCCATCACTATGTAACGGTCGAAATAACCGGTAGGGGACGGACGTGTCCCGTGTTTCAATTATATTCGAGCAACTTCTGTTTTTCGTTCATTTCTTCCCTGAACACAAAGAAAGGTTTAGCAAAAGTACATTGCCACTACCGCATTTTTTGGACTTTACCACTACATTCTTTGAAATATCTGTACGAGTATTCAGTACGTATGAACACTTACAGAAAGTGCCAAAAGCTCAGGGTTTTTGGACAGAAACTTTGGTAGTACATTGGAAGTACCATGGTATGTGGTAAATTAAAGGGGTCATATGATGCGATTTCAAGTTTTCCTTTCTCTTTGGAGTGTTACAAGCTGATTGTGCATAGATAAGATCCCTGAAGTTGCAAAGACTAAAGTCTCAAAACCAAAGAGATATTCTTTATCAAAGTTAAGACTCTGCCACGCCCCCCTAAAACGGCTAGTTCTAACACGCCCCCACATATCTACCTCACTATGTGGAAATATTTGCATAATGCCGCCCAAATGTGCACGCAAAGAAAGAATGCATGGTTTCAGTAACCGCAGTTAGTGTTGAAGCAGCCATGTCAGGGAGATGCTGTGTGTTTCTAGGCGAAAGCAAAAGCGCTTTATTTGGCCTTCCGAAAGTAGATGCATTTAAGAATCTTTAAGATTACTTACAACAGAACAGCAATGCATTTTATGAACGACCGTTTCGTGAACCTAGGAGAGGAGGTAATTCTGACTTTGCTATGACAATCCGGCGCTTCTGAATCAGCGACTGTAAGTATGTTTTGTTACTAGTTTAAGTATTT
>NW_015560621.1:278111-279865 GCF_001515605.1 Sinocyclocheilus anshuiensis | reverse complement strand
AGTTTCATCACTGTGTCTGTCACAATACTCTGTTCCCCTTTCGGGCTCTGTCTTTACATTTATTTTGAAGCTCGCGATTATGGTAAGGGGCGTTACATTTCCGACGAGTGCTTGCGGTGTTCGGCCAATCACAATGCACTGGGTCAGCTGGCCAATCAGAGCAGACTGCGCTTTTCGGAAGGAGGGACTTTGTAGAAAACGAAGCGTTTGAGAGAGGCGGGGCATAGAGGACCTACAATAATGTACAGTATTTGAAAAATAATGTGTTTTTTGAACATTAAAGCATGTCAACATATTCTGTTACATCAAATACACAAAACAGTGATCTTTAAAAAAGCATCATATGACCCCTTTAATATGACATTCTGATGCCATGGTACTGCCACAGTACTTTTTATAGGTAGTTTTAGCATATGAATATGTTAATCATGTACTGACATTCCCATCTGACCATCTCACAGCACCAAGGGAATTTCTTCTTGACACCATGCATTGGATTTGCAAACTATTGTTTATTTACTTATTTGTCACTGTTTACAAAAACATCAAAAATAGAGACAAACACTAAGTCATAAAAATGCGTACTGGAGTATAGCTAGTTGGCTTGTAGACATAAACGTTACACTTATAAAATGTCTAACACACATAGCTTATAACAGGTTCTGGCCTAAGCAGGAATGAACATAGAATTTGTTTAAACAAGTATCTGAATGCCTGTGACCATTTTTAACAGATTCAAGTCGAGATTTAACACATCGCTTCATAACTCAATCACTTCAGTTGGCCTCATGTATGCTGACTCTCTTGCATGTGTTCTCAGTGCAGCGCTCCAGAATGAGCTGAGGACTGGGCCGCGGAGGAATGACTGGAATACTTTCATCCAGATCTTCTGCTTGAGGAGAGCCTGATTTTGCGATGTTCTCTACATGAACAGAAACAGAATACATTTTAAGCAAAAAGAAAATATATATCCTGGTCTGTAAAACTAATCTTTTCAAAAACCTTTGTCAACCAGAGCTACATATTTGGCAGGCAATGCATTAAAGGTCCCATGACATGCTGCTTTTTGGATGCTTTTATATAGGCCTAAGTGGTCCCTAGTACTGTATCTGAAGTCTCTTTCCCGAAATTCAGCCTTGGTGCAGAATTTCAGCCACTACGAGCCAGTCCCACAATGAGCTTTCCTTAGGACGTGCCATTTCTGTGTCTGTAGCTTTAAATGCTAATGAGGAGGAGAGAGGCGGGGCAACTGCCATGCTTCGCTCGTTTGCAAGCCATGATGTCTCTCGAGGAAAAAAAAATATTGCGCTCGCCTCGCACGGTAGTAGCTCATTTTCTCATGGGCGGGCAAAGCAGAGAAAGGGGAGGTAACCTTTCCCCGTATGATGACATAAAGGGAAGATTCCAGATTGGGCCATCTGAGCTTTCATTTTCTCAAAGGCAAAGCAGGATACCCAGGGTTTACACCTATCGCCATTTCTAGCCACTGGGGGACCATAGGCAGGCTAGGGGAACTCATATTAATGTTAAAAAACCTCATAAAGTGAAATTTTCATGCCATGGGACCTTTAATGCTACAACCATATAAAGAAGCATAAAGCAAACAGTTACTATGTGAGGAAATTATACAAAATTATGTAAATATGAAAATATAGTATTACTGTAAATCCTGTACACATCTATATTACTGTATTTTATATTATTGCTTTGATAGATAGATAGATAGATAGATAGATAGATAGATAGATAGTATC
>NW_015560621.1:229820-278101 GCF_001515605.1 Sinocyclocheilus anshuiensis | reverse complement strand
ATCTATATTACTGTATTTTATATTATTGCTTTGATAGATAGATAGATAGATAGATAGATAGATAGATAGATAGATAGATAGTATCGAACAAGAAAACATATTTGCATAAATATATCATTCTTTTTTTTTATGATTTATTAATTTATTTTAATTCAAATCTATGCTATATCCCACTATAAGGCACTAGACATGTTTTTTTTACGGAGAATGCACACCTCTGTTTGTCTTCCTCTCCTGCAGTGGAGATCGTGTCCCATTCCTGGATTGGGAGTTCAGTCTGCCTCGCTGCTGTAAGAACCTTCGACTCTGTCTTCGATAGGTGTCCTGACTGATTCGCTGACGTCCCTTAGGATGGATGCTCTGGGCATTGCGTATGGTAGACCTGTTGGCCAAAATAAATTTTGTAAATTATGATCAACCAAAGTGTTCCGTTATTGTTAGCTCGTGAACAAAGGCCTCCTGTAGCGAATCGATGCGTTTTTGTAAGAAAAATATCCATATTCAAAACGTAATAATCACTTTAATGTACCTTGCGCCAACAGTTGTACACGGAAGCAGTTCCGGGCGGACACTGTTGGCGCAAGCTACATTAAAGTGATTATCACGTTTTGAATATGGATATTTTTCTTACAAAAACGCATCGATTCGCTACAGGAGGCCTTTGTTCACCCCCCAGGAACCGTGTGAGACACTTTTTTATTATGGATAGGCGCTTTTTATTTAACTTCTTTTGGACAGATGCATGCAACACCTGCTGAGTGGCATTAACCAGCTTGAAAGTTCAAAGACAATTTTTTGATATAACTCCGACTGGATTCGTCTGAAAGAAGAAAGTCATATACACCTAGGATGGCTCTGGGGTGAGTAAAAAACAGCCTAATTTTCATTTCTGGGTGAACTAACCCTTTAAATCTAGTGGTTCTGTTGTGTTTGTGTCGCAAGTTCAGTGACGCAGGTAGTGACGATTCTCTTCGGCCAATCAGTGATCAGCAGAGTTTACACATCACATTTTGGTAACGGTACGGTTCACTTGGAACCTCAACCGAGGTGGTACTAAAAAAAGTACCAGGTACCAGGTACTGTACCCAGTGGAAACCCCCCCAAAAGTGAACCGTACTGAACCGTACCGTGCCGTACCATGCAGTGGAAAAGCGCCATATGTGTTGCGTTTCATAGACATATTGCTCTACCTTCTGGGTGGTGGTGTTGCTCTTCTGACCACCTCCTTCTCCGCATCCACCTCTTTCCTCTCTCCCGTCCTGCACAGGAACAAGGATGGGTAGAAGCCCGTATCTTCTCCTTTCCTGTATAAGACATTTGGGAATCTGATTCAATTATGACTCATCAAATGACTGCAAGCATTTCGATTGTTTCAAAACACCATCAGGTTAAATTTAGAGAGGATGACTCATACCTGACCACCCACCACCCATCAAGAAGTTTATGGATGACCTCGATTATCTCTCCTGCCTCAAGAGTCAACTCATCCTCTTCGACAGCTTTATACCCTTTAGTGGTTTTGTAGAGCTCTCCTGGTGTGGGTAAATATCATCAGTACTATCCAAACAGCATAAATTAATAACTCCCAAAATAGTCTCATCTCATATCAGTGGCAGTATGGCAATACACACTAACCTGTGTAATTAGGCTCTGGTTCCTCTGATTCATCTGCTCCATCCAGAGGCTCTAAGTATGAAGCTGGCACCCAGCCTCTCCTGGACTCATACTGACAAAACCACCAGCCTGTAAACATCAGATCACAACACGCATCAGATCTGCTTTACCCCTTACTGATATTCGAAAATGTGGAAAGAGAGCTAAGTGAGTATGAATAGGTGCTTTTGAGTGGTTATGCAATGCAAGATTGTTCTTGTAATTTAACACATATGTGACCCTGGACCACAAAACCAGTCTTAAGTTGCACGGGTTTTAGCAATAGCCAAAAATACATTGTATGTGTCAAAATTATCAATTTTTCTTTTATGTCAAAAATCATTAAGATCATGTTCCGTGAAGATATTTTGTAAATTTCCTACCGTCAATATATCAAAACTTTTTGTTTTGATTAGTAATATGCATTGCTAAGGACTTTATTTGGACAACTTTAAAGGCGATTTTCTCAATATTTAGATTTTTTTTGCACCCTCAGATTTCAGATTTTCAAATAGTTGTATCTCAGCCAAATATTGTCCTATCCTTACGAATACCATACATCAATGGAAAGCTTATTTATTCAGCTTTCAGATGATGTATAAATCTCAATTTCGAAAAATTGACCCTTAAGACTGGTTTTGTGGTCCAGGGTCACATATTATATACACTAATGTTTACAATTTTGTGGTTGGTATTAGATATTTTTTATGTTTTTGAAAGGAGTCTCTTATGCTCACCAAGACTGCATTTATGGAATCAAAAAATGCAGTAAAAAAAAAAAGTAATATTATGAAATATTATTTAAAATTTAAAATAACTGTTTTCTATTTTATTATATAAAAGTGTTATTTATTCTTGTGATGGCAAAGCTAAAAACAAATTTTTTTATCATAATCAATGTTGAAATCAGTTGTGCTGCTTAATAATCGTATTTGATGAATAGAAAGTTTAAAAACAGAATTTAATTTAAATATTTTGTAACAAACATTTTGTATAAATGTATTTACTGTCACTTTTGATCAAATTATTCTTGTTCTTGCTGATTAAAAGTAAATAAGTATACATTTCTTTATATATAGTCATGTATATAGTAATTATATTATAATTATAATATAATTAATATTGTAATTATAATATACAATTTAATTTTCATTGTATTTAAAAATATATATAATATTATTTTGCATTAAAATAATAAATTAAATAAATTTTTAATACAGCTACATTTCACTTTCTGCTCACCATTTGGGCTTTTTTCCACAATGTCCACCATGTCTCCCATCTTTAGAGAGAGCTCATACTTTGAGCTCTTGCTATAGTCTGCAATCACTCTGTAGCTTTCAAGCATGATGGGCCCTGTGATTTCTGCACAAAGAACAACAGCTATAAAATCCTGTCGGGAAATGGCATAAGGCATTTGCAGATAAATTATATCAAAAGGAGAATTTGATCTTACCTGATGTGGTGTTGCTCCGTGCTCTGTTTGTGGACATAATGAAGGTCTCGTTTCTTTTGTATCTATAGAAAGACAAAAGTAAAAATAACGTTGTTGTCGTTTTTTTGTTGTTGTAAATACTGTATTCTGTAGCAAAAAGCACAGTTGCAGTTTTTTTATTATTATTTTATTCTTTTTTGGCCTTGTTAATTTATAGCAGGGACATGATCAGTGAACATCATGAGCAGGATTTGAACATGTATTGTCATAACCATTAAAGCATCAGAGCATGTCTATAACCACAAAGCCACAGCTCCAGCTAACTTTAGCCAGACAGACTTACGGGTGCGGTGCTGGTGGAGTTTCATCTTCAGGCCGCATTTTGAAGAAGTCACATACAAGCTGACAGCGGGAGATCTTCGGAGGCAAGTTGAGAAGGGAACGAAAGTATTCAGCAAGAGTCACCTGCCTCGTCTCTGTTGTTTTCTGGTTGTCGAGCCATTTGGGAGCTGAGAGAGATTTAATTACAGATTGTGAGATGGAACTTTACACTTTTATTGTCTTAATGTAGTATTGTCGTGTTGCACAAACTATTTTGACTTTATGATTCCAATATCTTTTTTGCCTGCTATAACTGAGTACATTTGAATGGCTGTATATGACATATTTCGAAATTCTTGTCAGTTAACTTTTATTATATATTTTTGTATATTATATAAACTACCACTACACAACACTACACACTGAGTTGTGTCACAAGTGTGAGAAATCCTTCTCTCTACTTGTAGACAACTCTGTGGTATGGTCATGTTGCACAAACTCTTTTGACCTCATGGTTACAATATCTCTCTAACTTGCATGCCACACTGGAAAGTCCAAAGAAAATGCAGCTTATCAACATCAGTCACAATATCCCCCATAAAAAAAACTAATCATTTGCAGAACTGAAACTCAAACTCAAAAAACCCAGAACAAAAAGGCATGACATGCAAATAGAATTGTTTTAACATTATGTGTTAACCACCTTTCATGACTTCTAAATTAATAAACGGACATATCTGATATGCTTGACATTAAGCAGATGTTTCCTCTTCTCATAGGACCATTGAGAACCAAAACCTATTTCTGTATTGTCTGAAAAATGAAACTTTCACTTTATGTTGACTCATTTATTGCTTGCCGTAAGTCTGTAGATGCTGTTAACTTAGTAAATCATTTATGTGATATGTTGTTTTGCTCTTTCTGAAAGTGGATCAAGTGATCTGAAGATCTGTGTTTTAATCACACAAGAATTTACCTGGTAATGTGGGAATGATTCTGTCATTTCCGTCAATGTCTCCTGCCTCAATTGGGAACATTTCCTTCAAAGCTTTCTGTAAAAAAAAAAACTTATATATATAAGCTATTTCATTTATGTTGCAGTCTGATTATATTTATGTTACAGAAAATAATTGTATACAAATATGACAGCGTGATTAGAAATGCAGGAAATGCTTGCAGTGATGAAAATGAAATCAGGTATGGAAAGGGAAATGTAACACTCTACTATACTTTCAATTGTAGAGAACTGAAAACGAGACTTACGTGAAATGTATGGATTTCTGGATAGCGTCTGTACACCAGCTTTTCAGATTGATCATTCCATTTAACCAGGAGCATGTAAACCTTAGTATATGAAAAAGAAACGATTTTATTTTGTTCTATAGCTAAAACATTCTTCAAGCATTCAAAATACTTTACAGTGTACAGTGTCTATACTTATCTTGATATTTCACCATTTTTGGAGTAGCATACTTACATAGTGCTGGCTGGGAAAGAATCTTTTCTCAAAGCCTAACATTTCCACGTGTCGCACGTAAGATTCAGCCATCCTGCACGACAGAGGTCTGACCGCGAGCTGAAGGGATGTAAGAGAGTGTGCTTTGCTCTTATGATCACCTGTGGTTTATGGAGTTATTATAGACTATGACAGTGGGAGGGGCAACCACTCGAGCACTTCCTATTCCAATCCTGGCCATCACAACCTGATGATGAAATACAGATAGGAAACTCCAGAATTAGTTATGTGTTTAACATTTTACTGTAAGTGTATTTAACTTTATTTCTGTGTGATGATTAACATATTTTGGCTGATAAAGAATATATTTACACTACACGCTATTTTGCACAATAGTACAAATTTTAATTAATAAATATGATGGAAAATAGTAAATTCATTTAATCAATCAACCAATCAAAGTAAACTAAGAAAAAACACTAGACAGATAATAAGTAAAGACCACCAAGCCCAGCCTTAGAACACCTATAAAACAATTTAGGAGCTACCTTTAAATGCAGGAAGACAAACATACAAGCGCTTTGCAGGTACACAGTGCAGCATAGAAGAAAACCTAACTATTACAGAATTGTTTAAGGAAGGGGCCCCATATATTAACTGTACAGATTTTTATCATTTTTAATCCTATTTAAGTAACTGTACTGGTCTTTCTAGACAGATGCTATAGGGAAAAAGTGGAAAATCAATTGAACAATAAAAGTAATAGATACAGTTAGTTTTGGGTAGTTCACCCAAAAAAATGGAAATTCTGTCATCATTTACTCACCCTAAATATGTTCCAAACCTGTATGCATTTCTTTTTCCTGTCGAACATAAAAGACAATATTCTGAAGAATGTTTGCAACCAAACAAGTTGCTGGAAGCCAATGACTTCCATAGCATAAAAAATAAATACTGTGGAAGTCAATGGGGACTAGAAACTGTTTGGTTATACGCACAATCTTCAAAATATCTTATTTTATGCTCAGCAGAAGAAAGAAACTTTGGAACAAATTGAAGGTGTGTAAATAATGTAAAGTAAATCATTTTTGGGTGAACTATCCCTTTTAAATGATTGTGTTAAAGACAGATCTATAAACGATATATTTCAACATATCTAAATATTTATATACACACACTTTATAGAGAGCTGGCATAACCTCTTCAAATATGTCATTGTTTTGTTAGTCGTAGTTTAGGTCATTGTTGGCTTACAGTTAATGCAGGCATTCTCTATGAGCAGTTCCTCACGTTCACATCTTTGTCTTTGGAGGTCCTTGTTTACTAAAAAAGAGAAGGAAGCAAATGTAAAAACAAACTCTTTTTCAAGTGGTCAATGCCTTTTATGGCTTATTCCTCTTTTTGATCATTAAAAATGGCTTTGTAGTTAGATATCATTGAATATTGCTAGTTGGAAACATGACTCTTATGTTGAAACACCACACTACTTCCTAAGTCATTTTATAAAAGCTTCATAATCATTTTCACATTTATTTTCCTATAGTGACAGTTTCTCAAGCTAGAAGATTTCACAGGGGATTTTGGAAGATTTGTGATGACATATGTAACCACAAACCACAAAATGCAAAAAAGTTGCCGTTTTCAAAGATATTCAAATATTATAATAGAAATAGAAAATTCGAATTGGTCTATACATTTAACATTACTCTAATATGAGCTAGAAAGGAAACCTTTAATACAATGTCAGTGTTTTTGATTTTTTTGATTCAGTACAGAATCTATATATAGAATCTATATATTCTATTAATTTTTTTTCCTCACATACATAGGTCTTTATACATAAAATTATATATATATAAATATATATATATATGTGGGTCATTAGCATCAAACAGTTTAAAAACACCTAAATTACACTATAGACATCAATTTGTCACTAGTTAATATTTAAAAATATTATGAATTAACGTATTGTAACTACAAACCATTTATTTGTTTCTAAATATGCAGTCATTTTTAGTAATGTTCAGCTTTTGAGGTACGATACAAGGCAAATTTATTTTAAAAAATAAAAATAAAAATACTGCTATTCATGAGCACCTTAATGAAGATTCCTTGTGAATCATGCTAAAGATATAGAGACATTTTTCAAAAGGTAACCACATAAAATGATAAAAAAGTAAACATCTGGCTCTGAGTCATTTTTGAAGTCCCATCAAATGTGGAAGAAGTGAAGAAATTTGTGAAAGACTCGTGGTCTGCTTGACTCCTTCATGGCTTTTTCACCCACATTTGACATTCTCTCATACATAAACACACGCCCACTTCTTTTGCTTTTTTGATTGATGTCTGGACTGTTTGTCTTCTAAATTCTGTAGCAAATATCTCACTGCCTCAGTCTTTCCCAGACCAGACACTGTAACTAGATACTGCTTGCATTGCTACTTTTGACTGATTACTATGAAGAATGACTAATAACCTCTAAGAACAGCTTTAATTGAGGACTATTGTGCTTTAATGACAAAAAAAAAAAAGTCTGTTATCTCATTTCCTCAAAGAACACTTTCTGAATGGCCAAATCACAGTTTATATTTTACTTACCGAATTGCAAAAGGTGTGAATCATGTGAGTAAAAAAACACTTACTTTTTTTTACTCAAAAGACAGGGACTAAAAACACTTAATGAGTTCAGTCGATAGGTCATGAGGACAAGTTGGAACAAGATTTCCTGATCCATTAAACGACAACACCATTTGATCTAAAGGTATAAAACCAACTGTAAAAATCTCTAAATAGTATTCCCATAATATTATTATGCGCCTGTCACAACATGAGGGACAGGGAGTGATCCAGCTCCAGTCTGTCTCCTGCACACTCTATCAACGCTCTTTTGTATTTTACTGTATTATTGTTTATTGTATTACTCTTATTTACTTCTATTTGTGAACCTGTAATATTTTCATACTTCAGTTACTGTTTTTGTTCTTTTCTTCATGTTATTTTGCACTACTCCATTCTTGCACAGTTTTGTATGCAGCAATGCTGCATTGCTTTGGCAATAGGAATGTACAAATATTTGTCATGCCAATAAAGCACCTAAACTGCAACTGTGTGTGTGTGTGTGTATGTGTGAGAGAGAGAGAGAGAGAGAGAGAGAGAGAGAGAGAGAGACCCATGACTGATAGGACACCAGTTACAATTCAAAAGTTAAAGTTAAATTATAGACATATTACGAATTTAATTATTTACCTGTTGAGAGTGTGTTGGTCTGTGTAGTCACAAAGAATAATTTCAGCATAATCGGGTTCTATGGTTGTTACAACGTGTAAAGAACCTTTAAAGAGTGTAGAACGTAGAAAGAAATTTTTAAAAAGTATATTTTGGACGTTTAAAACATTACTGTCAATTTATCTGATAATAACACTGTAATTTGATCAGAAAAAAAAGTCAATATTAGGTTTTTTTCTTTCGTTTAGATTTAGATCTAGATAGATTTATTTTCTTTCTCCAATAATTAAGAAAAGTAAAGGTTGACATCTTTGTCTTTGTGTTGAAAACTATCAAATATAGGGTATGTTTAGCGAAAGCATTCTTTTTTATCTACGGCTCTTTGTTGCCCTCCAGCGGACTCCACTCAACACTGCACTTAAGAACTGACGGCTCACGCACGCCGTGTAATGCGCATGCGCAGTGCAATGTGCGTCCATTAGCAGCATCGCTACTGGTTTTCAAACAGGATGAACGCGCCACCGGCATTCGAGTCCTTTTTGCTATTTGAGGGAGAAAAGAAGTAAGTGCAATACAACGCAATCTTTAATAGTAAGTGATACTAACTCAACTAACTAAAACCTGTAATGAAACAAATTCAGTCAGGTGGAATTCGGGAGTTAGACGTGCTTTGCTTGTTGACTAACGACAATTAACGTTAGTAAGTCCATCGGTAAAACAGAACATGCTAAGTATTTACCTGTTCTGTTGTACTCATTACATGACTTAATGGATACCTCACTGCGCTTTTTATTTTACAAACTATACACTAGACTCGAAAAAATAATAATTTATATTATTTAAAAAATATATTCACTCTCTCTCTATACACACACACACACACACAAACGGTTTTGGAGATAGTACCATGACATTTTTAGTATCATGTGAATAACTATAGTGTATATATCAAAGTACCATATTATCACCATCACTGTACCATAACAGTACAGTTTGTAAAGGGAAGTAATAGCATAATATTCCTGTTCTTTTACAGGATCACAATAGTTAAAGACACCAAGGTGCCACATGCATGTCTGTTCACACTGAATAAAGAGGATCACACACTGGGGAACATCATCCGGTCATAAGTGCACAAGCATCTGATGGCCAAATGTGTTGGTTTTTGTATTCAACCTATGACATGTTTCCATAAGACAACTGCTGAAGGACCCTCAGGTGCTGTTTGCTGGATATAAGGTTCCTCATCCTCTGGAGCACAAGATAGTGATCCGTGTTCAGACGACACCAGACTACAGTCCCCAAGAAGCCTTCACGAATGCCATCACTGATCTGATCAGTGAACTGTCCCTGTTGGAAGAGCGATTCAGGGTGTGTGTCATATACATAGTCTCTTTCAGTTCAGCGAGGGATGATGTGATTTGATTTATTAGTGATATTTGCTGCGGCAAGCATTACTATTATTATTGCTTATACGTACAATAAGGGATTTGAACAACCTATAACTATCAGAATCAGAATGAGCTTTATTGCCAGGTATGTTTACACATACGAGGAATTTGTTTTTGTGACAGAAGCTTCCACAGTGCAACAGAATGACCGTGACAGAACAAAAACACACATAATAAAAAATAAATAAAAAATAGAACAAGTAAATAAGGAATAAAAATATACAAATCGACAATTTTATGTACAGGTATATAACAATAGACAGTTGTATGTACTGTCTATATTATGTGCAAATTGAAATGTAGACTGAGTATGTGTGTTAGATAAATAAGTGTATGAGTGTATAAATTGTGTGTGTTCCACAGTTATTGTTAAGTGTTCATGAGATGGATTGCCTGAGGGATGCTGCCTGTCTGTCAGGAAGCTGTTGATCCACTGACAGACGGAGGTGGGCACGGAGAGCTGAGTTAGTTTGGGCAAGAGGAGGTTTGTAACGATAGTGTTAAAAGCCGAGCTGAAGTGCACGAACAGGATCCTCACATAAGTCCCTGTTCTGTCTAAATGTTGCAGAACATAATGCAGTCCCATGTTGACTACAGGCCTGTAGTCATTAAGTCCTGTAATTTTGGATTTCTTTGGGATGGGGATGATGGTGGAGCGTTTGAAGCATGAAGGGACTTTGCACAGCTCCAGTGATCTGTTGAAGATCTGTGTGAAGATGGGGGCCAGCTGGTCAGCACAGGATTTCAGACAGACTGGTGTAACACAATCTGGGCCTGGTGCTTTTTTCCTTTTCTGCTTCCGGAAGATCTAAGTTGGGAACTTCAGTGTGTAAAGGCCTGTTGGATTCGGTGCGATAATTTTATCTTGAACAAACTATTGTTAACGTGGCTTTTCAGACTGGCATAAACATTTGCATGTCATCAGTACGACATATTGACGTATTTATAAAAATCTCTTTTCCATTGCACTGAGAAGAAAACTGGCCAGCTGATAATATTAGTGCTTTTGTTCATATGCCCAGAGCTGCTGCTGTTACATAAAACTACGACTTGGTGGCACACACGAATAGAGTATTTTGCAAAGTGACGGTCAATAGCAGAGGAAGAACCTGTTATAATACTGTTATAATATTTGCTATGATTGTTAATGGTTACGTTATTTCAAGCAACAATTTTTTTTTTTTTTTTATGGTTTTAGTTTTGATTAACCCTGAATCACATACCCTGGGTGGCCTTATAATTGTTAAAAAAAGACATTTTAATTGTAGATGTTTTTATTTATATATATATATATATATATATATATATATATACAGTAAAAGATTAAGAAAACCTGCATTTTAGCTCGAGCTGCGAAATTTCTCTGCATAAAAATGGAAATATGTGTATGTAGCTGCAGCTGGCTGATGAGAGGTCTGCATTCTGAACAAAGAACAAATTAATGTGCATGGGCACATGTGAATTAGGCATTTGAATTTTCATAAGAAGTCCCCTGTGAATATAAGTACAAATGATCCACACAATTATTAGTGAATGAGAACTATTGTGTTGAGGAGTCTGTATTTTATATTCCAGAAACTGATGTGGCTTTTTTCATTTTAGGTTGCCATCAAAGACAAACAAGAAGGCATAGAATGAAGACCATCACACTCCATTGGATGACAACTAGGCTAATTCGCAATGGACTGCACAATAGTCACTCTTAAACTGGGTTTCTGTGATGGGCTACAATACTCCCATTTATTTATTTTCATTAAATATTATGAGGTCAGTTGACAAGCTCTCATAATAAATAGTAAAAGAGATTTTGAACAGCCTCTAACAACACTGAGGTTAAGATCTGTGGAGTTCCTCCACCAATTTTGATTTTCTAACAAAGCATGTTGGTATGATGAAATTATCAAATTATCTTCAACATTCTTCAAGAGTATTTCATCGCACACCAAATTTATGTACACAGAAATAATTTCCTCTTCAGTGTCCCACTCAATTGTGATGTAGTATGTAGTATATTTTTTTTGTTATTAATAAATGGGCTTTTGTAATGAAATGCGTTAGCTTGTATTTATTTGAATCTTAACATTGTGGCTGTATTGTTTCATGGGTTTGTGAAGCTCGTGGTTTTCGATTTGGGACCTTCGGTTGTTTCAAAGGGGACGCATTAAAGTGCTGAACAAATGTAGCTTGAACGCTACTGGACATGCAGAGTATTAACTGTGGTTGTAAAGGAGTAAGATCATGTCTGAGGTGCGAGGCGTTGGAGCCTAAACAACATTTACTTCAGAAGAATGAGCTGGTGAGTCAACAACACTACGAAAAGCGCTCGTCTTGAGCTGACTGTACTGTCGCCATCAGTATAGCAGTTGAACAGAGTCCTCCATTAAATTAAATCAAACCTTTTTTTCTGCCCAGACTCTGAATATTGTGCTACTACGCTAAACACACTACCGTTAAAAAATCTGTTGTTAGTGAAAAATTATTGTTTGTGAAATAATTCTCTTACACTCACCAAGGCTGCATTTATTTGATCAGAAATACAGTAAAACAGTAACGTTGTGAAATGTTATTACAATTATTTTTCTAATTTATTTAACTTGTGATGACAAAACTGTATTTTCAGCATCATTACTCCAGTCTTCAGTCTCACATGATCCTTCAGAAATCATAATGTGCTGATTTGTTGCTGAAGAAACATTATTTATTATGTTGAAAACAGTTGTGCTGCTTAATATTTTTGTGAAAACATTGATCAATTTTTTAAGGATTTCTTAAAATAAATGTCTTTACTGTCACTTTTGATCAATTTAATGCGTCCTTTTAGAAATGTTGATTTCTTTCAAAAAAAATTAAAAATACTAACCTCAGTAGTGTATTAAAAAATGATATATTCTGTTGCAGACACATGATTTCACCTATGATCCGGTGTCAAAGGCAGCAGTCGGAGAGGAGGAAAGTGGCACTCAGCAGTCCTTTACGTTTTCTGGAATATTATTGTGGGAGAATTTTGTTTCAGAAGATGAAGAGAGGGAACTGATCACCAGAATGGATCAAGATGTTTGGAGAGAATCTCAATCAGGCCGTCGAAAACAGGAGAATGAAGAAAAAAACTGAGAGAATGAACTACTAAATACATTCCTTTAACCTTTTATTCTTCAGCAGCATGATCTTTAAGTAGTTATGGAAGTCAATGAAATTTCTTAACTAAACTGCAAAAATCCTAAAAGGTGATTTAAAAGAAACAGAAAAAAGAAAACCTTATTCACGATGTCTTCTACCTATGGAAGCTTGTTTTTGCCACGCGATAAAAATCAAAAAGTTCATTGTGACTTTTTTCTCACAATTCTGACTTCATCAGAATTATTCTTAGTTTCTCAGTTAATGTGAGGTTATAAAACCTGTAAATCAGTACCATTGTAATGGCATCCAAATAACAATATATATATATATATATATATCCACAGGACTTTGGGCCAAAGGTGAGCTTCAAGAAACGTCGTGTTTGTGTGGGAAACTTCACTGGCCTGCCTGCTATGAGCCGTCACCTGGTGGACAGGATGTCAAAGGCACCTCAGTTGGCCTCCTTCAAACCAGTAGAGCAGTGCAACCTAGACTATGATCCCCTCAGAGGCTCTGCCATTGACCCTCACTTAGATGATAGTTGGCTGTGGGGAGAGCACCTGGTCACCATTAACCTGCTCTCAGACACTGTCCTCACGATGAGTTTAGATCGAGGCTGGGGAGACATGGACGATGGGGAGGTGAGAGTAGCCGTGCATTCACCACGCAGATCACTGATTGTACTCTATGGAGAGGCACGTCACCGGTGGAAACATGGCATCCACAGGCGCAGAGTGTGCAGCACCTTCCAGGAGCTGTCTGAGGAGTTTCTAAAGGGAGGAGAGCAGGAGAAACTGGGCTCAGAGTTGCTAGATATATATATAAAATATATATATATAAGCTGCCTTTGCTTTGATATGTGAATGTATATACTGTTTTCTTTACAAACAACAGTAAACTGATTATTTTTAACTCTTAATAAATTAATATTCTTTTATTTTGTGTTGTTATTCTGTGTGAATGAATAAAGGATATTATATGAGCTACAATAATATCGAACTAGTTTTTTTTTCTTGAAATATACATCCATGATTTAATGATTCCCTTATATATTTAGAGCAAACAGAAATTGCTCTAAATATATATATTTAAAAAAAAAAAATTGTTGGTCGAAAACATGATTATGAAACCATGCCCTTCATAATTTAATCCAAGAGGTCTTATGATTCAGCAAAGATGCCATTATTTGTGAGCCTTTTACATTAAAACATTAAATGTATAACTTTTTTAAATATTTTTGATTTGGTATCAGTGGTTCTCAACCCTTTTGGCTCCTGTATTAAAAGGCCCTCATCTAAGCTGATATGTACCTCTGCTTCTTCTGCTGTAATAAAAACAAAAACTCAAAATATGATGTCATTTTAATGTGGCACATCTTAATTTGTAAGCTTTTTAATTTAGATTATATTAATATAATTACATTAAATAACTTAAGACTTATTGGGGCCCCTTGGAAATTTGCCCACTAGTTGAGAACCACTGGTTTATATTTATAAGTGTGCTTGAATTTTTTTCCCCCAGTAACTGCCATAGATATGAATATAAATATCTATGGCAGGAATCCTCAAATCTGGCCCACAGGATCCACTTTCCTGCAGAGTTTAGCTCTAACCCTAATCAAACACACCTGAGCATGCTAATCAATGTCTTCAGGATCATTAGGAAATCGCAGGTAGGTGAATTTGATCAGGGTTGGAGCTAAACTCTGCAGCGCATTGGCCCTCGGCAAGATTTGAGGAACCCTGATCTATGGTAACTGCATCCTCAAATTTTCTGACTACACTGCCACACTCAATATGGCGGAATGGTGACGCCAAAACCAAACTTTACGTCAAAGACGGTCAAAGTTCATTTGTATTTTCCCGGGAGAACGATCTGCCGTTCTAATCCACGTGACTGCGAGTACTATATATTTAAAGATCTCTTGCTCCGCATGTACAGTACATTAGAGGTAAGCTGTGTAAATCGATTTAAACCCAATACATTTGTCTGTAAAACTTTCATTTAATAAACCTAAGTGCAACCGCACAATGAACATGCTATAACATGCAGTTACGAATTTAGCAGTCAGTTGTTGTAAGCACTTAATAAATACGTTACGTTATAAAGAAAATATGCACAACATTTAAATATCTTCGTCGTTGTGCTTTCAAAATTGCTTTTAGCGTCATTTTACTAATTTACTTTTACTTTTTTATTAATTTATAATAATTGGTTTCGGAATTATAACCACGCAGTTTCTTTGCTTACTTAGCCCTTTCCAGTATTATCAGGATGCAAATTATGTTTCTCTCTAGTCTCTACAAAAGTTTCACGGCGATCTCCTGTGTTCAGAGCCCCTATAGGGCGTGAATAGGCCACTTGTCCTGTATCATTACATAACAATACCAGATACCTTGTGGTTCTGACACCTAAACAACCAATAGCAAGAGTTTGACTACGTCTCTGAAACCCGTTATCAATACAGCCCACCTTTATAAGGTCTGATTAGACACAATACTCAACTTTTCACTGTGCAGCCATGGAGAAGATAACAGAGACGATACTAATGGAGAAGAGCTCTCCAAAGACAAACAAATTGGAACAGATCAAGATCCTCAAGTAAGAAAGTCATTTTTGTGTTTCCTAGGCATACAGCGGTGTGTTATGGTTTTAAATAATAGAAAATACTATTTTAATGCCCTTATGTTAAAAACTGAATTGTTTAAAAATATTGCTCTGATGTACTCATGTAATCTGTTCTGCACAGTCTCTCACGTATGGGTCTGAAGGGCGAGGATCTGCCTGTGCCTCTGCTATCGAAACTGTGTAGTCTGGAGCAGTTGGATTTGTCTGGGAACATGCTGCAGGAGATTCCCAAAGGCCTCTGTCTGCCCTCCCTGAAGATCCTTAACTGCTCAAACAATGATATGGAGGATGTAGTGTCACTGGAAGCCCTGAGAAACGTAGAGGAACTTCGACTAGAGGACAACCTCTACCTCACAGTGAGAATCATGCTCTGAAATTCAATCCTCACGTTTTAATCACAGTTTTTTTTAATCAATAGCATCTTTAGTGGCATTTTAGACTCTGTGGGTCTTGTTGTGTCTATGAATTGTTTTATGTGTTTGTTTGTTTTTTAGGTCAATGATGAACACAAAGTGATCTTCCTGTTACCTAAACTGAGGATGTTCAATGGGAAGGATATCAGCTCTACGGCCCATCATATTCGCCATGGCAGCACCGAGATCCTCAGGAAGAGGGTGAGAACTGACTCTTCCACTTGTCACATTCAACCATTGACCACAGCGAAAACAGTTTGTCTGTGCGATGTGTCTTAAATATGCTTTTTTTTTGGTAACTTTTAGGTGATTGGTGTGTGGGAACGAAGCTTCAGTCTCCCTGATCCCATTACAGCACAAAGTCTGGCTGCTGTAGAGAAGCGATTTGTTCATGCTGCCTGCACCCAAATCAAATATGGTCCAAATTCCTTGAGTGAATACACAAAGTGGAGGGTGGGTACTCTAGCGTGAATATTGTGTTTAGTGGTCCTGACATAGATTTTGAATTCATAAGAGACTTCACTCGGATGGTCATATGTCCTCTTTTTCCCAGACATGTCCTGGCCCAGTTTCTAATTGCCTAATGGGTTTTAGCTTTATTTTCCTATTGTGGGGAAGTTGTGGCCTAGTGGTTAGAGAGTCGGACTCGTACCCAAAGGTTGCGGGTTCGAGTCTCGTACCGGCAGGGATTGTAGGTGGGGGGAGTGAATGTACAGTGCTCTCTTCCACCTTCAATACCACGACTGAGGCGCCCTTGAGCAAGGCACCGAACCCCCAACTGCTCCCCAGGTGCTGTAGCAATAAATGCAGAGCACTAATTCCGAGTATGGGTCACCATACTTGGACACATGTCACGTCACTTTCACTTTTTTCACTTTCACTATTGACATGCTCTCTACAATTCTCATACTATATATGTATATGTGTTTGCATTCCTTTGAGCGTTCTCTGTAGATCCCTTCTTGGACACCACGATTGGTCGCTTATGTACAATGCCAGCACACTTTTGGTCAAATTGCTACTGAACTACTACAGCAAGTTTGAAAACAAAGTCAAAACCCTGACATTTTAGGCAGTTTAGAAATCCTGGCCAGCACATGTCCAGGAAAAAGACGTATGAAAAAGATGTATGGTCACCTTACTTAAATTTGGTTGCATTTCACCTCATTCCGTTTATGCTTCTTTTTTTTTTTAGGTTGAAATGATTGCAAAGGAGTATTTGAAGTCACTGACATGCAGTGATGGAGGCAAAATCACAGACACAACTCCAACAAAGGAAAATGAGGTAAAGCCATCGGCGTCATTTTGTTGAGTGTCATATTTGATACATCAGGCTTGTGTGGTTCATTATAGTATGATTATAGGAGAATTTGGAGCTTTAAACACTTATTTTGTTCAGTGGCCCAAATTGAGCAAAAATTTATATTCTGGTGCAGTTTCTGATATGTATTATGTCCAAAAAGCATGATCAAATTCTGATATCTTGTAATGTAAATCAATGTGATCTTTATAAGAACACAGCAGATTACTTGCATAAAATGCATATAAATATCAGTTGTTACTCTAAATGTCCCAGTAATGTCTGAGTAAGAATATTTAAATGTTTTCTGATCAAAGCTTATTGTGGGGGCAAAACATAAAATGCATTGAAATACAATAATGATTGAGAGATGTACAAATAAACATTCCTGATGTATCATATTAAATACTCGTATATTTTTACTTTTTTTTTTTTCTAAAATATTGTGTAATCAAGTAAACCTAAGTTGCTTCAGTCCAGTAAGTGTTCATCTTGAAATATTACTCATTTTATTTTTAGAATTATACTAAAAGGCCCTAAAAAAGTATCAAATTCAATCAGACGACAGAAGGCATGTAGAAGATTGTGTACAACAGGTTTTTAAACAAAGTTTAGAAATGTGCATGCCAGATATGATACAGTAGGCTTCATACGGCTAAAATGCTTTCTCCCATCCCAACTTAAGGCTGTATCGAGGGAACCTTTTCAAAACATTTATAACGCTATCAATTTTTTTTTTTTTTTACACCACACAGACTCCTGCAGAGAGAAGAACTCGTGATCTTGGTGGTAACAGTGTCACAAGTCCTCAGAAAAGAACCAGAAACAACTCCGAGGTGGCCGCAGAGGCCAGTCCACGAAAGTCGAGTCGCCTGGCGAGTGCAGCTCCAGTTGAGGCTAGTCCACGAAAATGCACACGAGTGACGAGCACTCCACAGAAAACTGACCCTATAATGTCCAGCCCCAGAAAGCACGCCAGAATGACCAATGTAGGCACCCCAGAGGGTAGTCCAAGGAATTCAAGCCGCCTGGAAAATTTTTCTCAGAAAGGTGCTAGCAAAACCGAAAGCCCCAGAAAGGCAGCTAAGCCAGTCATCTCTACGCCCACATCAAGACCATCTAAAGGTGAGAGCCCGAGGAAAACGGCTAAAGATCAGACCACGGCTCAACAGAGCAAACCGAAAACTGCCAAAACAGAACACAACACACCTCGGAAAACTGCCAGTGCCAAACTCAAAGTTACTCAGGTGAGTCAAAGGCATTTTTTTCTGTATGTATTGACAATGCATACAGTGACTTGAATATACATCTATGACAAGAAACTAACAATGTACTGAATTCATATTCAGATGTTTTTTGGAAGCATGAAATAAAAAAGTCAAGATAAGGAAGTCATAATAGAGGAAAAAAAAGGCTCAGAAGGATGCAATTCTTGAAAACCTTATTATGTAGTTTAATCATAATCTTTTATTGTTATTTCAGTAAAAAAAAATTTGGACACTCTTATTTTTTGGCCTGAAACTTTGACCTTTAATGAACATTCTGACTAAAGTTTGTGTCTAAACAATTTCCTTATTGTGCCAGACTATTGTATTTGCATGTGAATGGTCACCGAATCACTCTTTTAAGTTGTGGATTCCTGTTGTTGCTTTTATACTTGTATTCAGTTTACTGTAGATTGCTCGTTGCACAGTCATTAGCGCATCGTTAATGGGCGTCTCTCTCTCCCTTGCGGTTACAGGAGCCGGTGAGTCTGCAGCCGTTGCATGTCTTGCAGTGTCACAGTCGACAGGACAGTCCTGACGACTTCAGCACTCAGCTTTGGGCCTGTGCCTTTGAGCCCTCACAGGAATGCAGTGGTGGTGGTGAGCACTATCAAGTGATTCAATTGAATTAAATCAAGATGCATGCTTGAATGTGTTTTTGATCTTATACGTCTGGCACTGTTTTTAATCTGTTAGGTATCAGTGGTGGGTCTCGGACAGTTGCCACATGTGGAGGGGAAACTTTGTGTGTGATTGAGTGCGAGTCAGGACACGTGCTGAAGAAATACAAGGTTCCTGGTGAGGTGAGTGCAGAGAAGTTCTGTACAATACCGTCTCTGACCACCAGGTGGCTTAGTTATGTAGGCCAATCTGTTTTCTGTATCACATTAATGATACGTGCAATACACTGGTTATTCAGAAAATCATACTTGCGTTCTTCTATTTCTGCTGTATACATGTACCTGTGCATGCACAGAATGCAAATATTCCATATGGATTGAATACCTAGATGACCCAACATTTGCCAAAAATTGGCAATACTTTTTCCCACAATGCAATGTGCTCAACTTGACAGTCCTTTTGTGATGAACATAACCAATATTGATTTTTTTTTTTCATTTATAGAACCAATAATGATTATTTGTATGTTTATGTGTCTGATAACCAACATGCAGAAAAAAAATGTACTTCCATGTTTTTGTAAAATTTCCTTTTTATATCACAACAATAAAAAAATTTTTTTTTTACAGTTACACCAACAATAAAACAGCAGGCAAAAAAAATAGACAAAGTCTACTGTTTTCAAATGGAGAAACAAATAGCAAGTAAATCAACTTTGCATAAATGTAATCATTTGTTTTAAACTACAGTTTAAAATGAAGGTTGAGGTGTTGTTTATTAGGCTAAGAAGTAGAGACAACTAATTTACTGGAATAGTTATACATTTTCAGTAAAATAACAAACAAAACAGTAAATATGTAACATTAGAGTCCGTTAAGAATGGCATGTTAGCAGAGTTATTAATATTGTTACAGTACGGAGCCCTGCACATGGTATGAGGGTAAAAAATATATCATGGCCGCGAATTAAGAATTCGTTCCCTCATATTGGTAAATTGGGGCCACGTTGTAGAAGTTTGTTCACTCGTTTTAATTAAATCAAAACAAGGGAACAAATTAGTTCAACGTGGCCATGTTTTACTAAAAAATAAATAGGTCATTATGGGAACAAATTCTTAATACATGCTGCGATTTAACTAAAATGAGGGAAAAAATTCTCAGTTCGTGGCCATGATAAATATATTTTTGTCTGCATGTGATGTGTGGAGCTCCACAAAATGGCAGTTTTGTGTGCAATTCTTGAAACAGTGGATTTGACGTAACAAAACTATCAGATAAAAAAAAAAAAATCTTTGTCGTTAAAAATATAGGTAAAACCGATTATTGGTCGATTTAATATTACTGGAAGTAATATAACTTTTTTTTTTTTAAACATGATTTTTCTAAGATGAACTGGGTGGCACCACAACAGCTAAAATGATTGCATAGTGCCTACTTTTCCAAATACTATTGAAAAAGACAATGTGTATTATGTACTGTATGTAGAGAGATTCCATTCAGTATGTGTTCCATTATGAACATAGCTACTGATGCTGAAGAATCCAGTAGCCTGTTCTGTTAAAAGCAAACGGGCTGCATTTGACTGGCATCCAGTGGCTGTAAATGTAATGTTGCATCCACTGTTGTCTTGCAGGAGTTCTTCTCATTAGCATGGTCCACGGTGCTGATGTCCAGGACAGGTGGCTCTGCACGTCCATGCAATATCCTGGCAGCTGGGGGTAAGAGGGGTCTGGTGAAGCTTATCCATCCCCGAGTCAACCTGGCATTTGGAGAGTTTCGTGCCAGTCGACGTGCCATTTCCATTATGCGCTTCAGTCCACGCAACGCTAGCTTTCTCTTCAGTGAGTTAAGCAATCAGTGAACACAATGAGACTTTAGTTGAGCTATATAGATGTAACTAAAAATCACTTTATTTCTGTTTACAGCTGGGACATATGAAAATAAGATCTTTTTATGGGATATTGGTGGACTGGATCGTGATTACAACTTCAAAATCAGGTTGTTCATTTATTGTTCAGGATTTTTTTAATACTTCATTTAGAATGATAGAATGTGCTGCATTTTTGTTCAAAAACATTTGCATTCTTACAAACCTTTCCATTACACTTGTATTTCTTTTATATATTTTTTTTACAGTAAGCTGCTTGTGCTGGAGACTTGCTCCACTCCTCTGCATCTCTCTCTGCTCCCCACGTCTCCAGACACGCACCTCCTCTCGGGCTGTGATGACGGACTGTATATCTTTGACATCCAGCTCAGCAAAAACACACAGAAAAGGTTTGAGTTCTCCATCAGTTCAGAAATTATCATCATCCCTCTGCTGATTAAATCTGTGTGTGTTACTTTATTGTAATTTACATGGTTTTTCAGAAATGAGGAGATGGAGATTGTGTTTCCAGTTTACAAGAAAAAGGACAAGAAAAACACCTACCGGACTATTGATGGACTGAGCTTCCTCTCAGATGATATAGTGGGTGAGTAAACAGTAAGAAAAATGTAGGACTAGTTGACCAAATAATATATTTAATATATAACCTATGTTTCTATTTAAAGGAACACTCCACTATTTTTGAAAATAGGCTCATTCTCCAACTCCCCTAGAGTTAAACAGTTGAGTTTTACCGTTTTCAAATCCATTCAGCCGATCTCCGGGTCTGGCGGTAGCACTTTTAGCTGTAGCTTAGCATAGATCATTGAATCTGATTAGACCGTTAGCATCTCACTCAAAAATGACCAAAGAGTTTCTATATTTTTCCTATTTAAAACTTGACTCTTCTGTAGTTACATCGTGTACTAAGACCGACGGAAAATTAAAAGTTGCGATTTTCTAGGCCGATATGGCTAGGAACTATACTCTCATTCCGGCGTAATAATCAAGGAACTTTGCTGCCGTACCATGGGTGCAGCAGGCGCAATGATATTACGCAGCGCCTGAAAATAGGCTTATTGGAAGTTACCTAGCTGGGGACTATTTTCAGGCGCTGCGTAATACCAAAAAATATCAGAAAATCGCAACTTTTCATTTTCCTACAGTACACGATGTAACTACAGAAGAGTCAAGTTTTAAATAGGAAAAATATAGAAACTCTTTGGTCATTTTTGAGCGAGATGCTAACGGTCTAATCAGATTCAATGATCTATGCTAAGCTACAGCTGAAAGTGCTACCGCCAGACCCGGAGATCGGCTGAATGGATTCGAAAACGATAAAACTCAACTGTTTAACTCTAGGGAAGTTGGAAAATTAGCCTATTTTCAAAAATAGTGGAGTGTTCCTTTAAGGATGAACTATAATAATAATAATAATAATAATAATAGTTACTATGTGTATATAGTAATAATAATAATATTATTAACAATAATAACATTATTTTAAAAGTATGTAAAAATGTTTGTACTAATAATTTCTTCAGGGTCGTCTTTTTTGGTAGTTTTGCATGTAAATTTTCCATTTAAAATTGTGCCTAATATACTCTATGAAATTTACTTTTAACGCATTCTGGCCTTTGCTCTGTCTGATATTGAAGGCCTAGTTGAATAATGATGGTTGTAATTTTTCCTCCCAGCATCCAAGAGCCACATGCAGGGCTCGATCTACCTGTGGAGCTGGAGGGCCACACGGGCTTCTTGGAATGGCAGAAAGAAAGAGGTGCCAGCTGTTGTGCTGGCTGAGCTGCAGTGGTCCAGCACGGACGTCCCATACCTGTCTCTAGGCACCTGTCCAGGTATTCATGATATGTGTATGAAATGTCATAAGGTAGGGCTGCACGAAGTTGAATGAACTGAAGCAGAAATCATGATCACAATTAAAATACGATTGTATTTTAATTGTGATCATGATTTCTGCTTCAGTTAATTAAACATCATTTTTATCTTACATTGGTAAAATACTATACAAAGACTATAGAATACCCAAGATGTGTCACTCGTATAGTTTTGAATGGGGAAGAATGCAAAGCTCAATATGGCTGCTCTATCGAAGGAAGCCCCGCATTTTGAGTAAAAGAGCCAATCACTAATCGGTAAAGTCAGCGCGTCACTGCAGCTGCTGTTAGAAGTCCCGGTTGCTATAGAAACAGTCAGCGTTCAGAGACGTGATGTTGATGTTGATGTTATTTCTCAGTACTCCACTTTAGTGGCATGTTTGTGGCTGCCAAGTTTCAGCTATAGAAGCACGCAACATCCGGTAGGTGACGCTTGCTCACTCTCATTGGCTATTGCAGGTATCACGTCAAAGGCACCCTGATCAAGAGTCGTAAATATCAAAATATCAAACGTGCTACATCTCGATCAGGAGCAGTTAAATCATCGTAATGACACCACACAATAAAGGATTTTTTTCGACAAAAAAACGTTTGTGACAAGCCTCGAATCAGGCCACGGCCCCCTGCCAATCGTTCAGGGTTCTGAAAATCAGCCTTAAAATCTTCAAGCATTTGGCCAGCCTAAAAGCCTGTTCACACCAAGGATGATAACTATAAAGATAACGATAAAGATAGAGTTCTAAATATTAAAGAATAGCAGAGTCCACACCACAGCTATAACAATAAAGACAAAGAGAAACGATATCGTTGGAATCACTTTCAAAACGATTTTTCTCCAGCTGATGAACGATAAAAACATTGACAGCCAATCAGATTCAATCCTGCTGTCACGAGCTCGAGAATTTAAAGCGGCAGACGAGCGTGCGCTTAGAATAAACAGACGATATCGTCTGCTGGTGTGGACGCTAATATAGTTATCTGTATAGTTATCGTTCTTGGTGTGAACGGGCCTTAACTCATCAAATTCCACATTATGTTAACACTTTTTTTTTATTAAGCAAAACAATTGTGATTACCATTATTGTGCAGCCCTATCATATGGACAAATGTCAATGTAGAAAAAAAAAAACTTTTAATTTCTTCTTTGTTAGTAAAAATATGCAGACTCTTTCTAGACCGTGCTTATTAATAATGTACCAAATCACTAGTGAGATTTCTCTGCATTTATGCATATTCAAACAGCCCAGAAATATGACTTCAGATATGCAGAAAATCTGAAAGCAAAACTGATGTGTGATTGTTTTTTCTTGTAGGATATGGTTATGTGGTATGTGGGGATGAGCAAGGCAGGCTATGGATGTACCATATCACAGACACCATGATGGAAAACTTCAAGAGTGGAAAAACAATCTCAGCTACTGAGGTAAGTTAATCATTACTGGGTGAGAGATACGTACGGTATGTGTTAAATGTAAGATCTTGGATTGGGAATTAATGATAATCTTAAATGTGCCAAAAGGCATGTGTTCGCAGTTTTGTTTTATTTATTTAACTTTTTTCTGTCATGCAGAAAAGATAATAATCCGCTTCAAATAATCTGGCATTATCTCTCACTAAAATAATCCTATTAGCTACAGTATAGATGCATCCAATCCTTTTAGAAGGTATCCTATCTTTTCAGCATGTGAACTCCAGAGGAGTGGTTGCTGTTGATGTTTGAATACAGAGCTCCTGGATCTCATTGTCCTCTTTTGCTCATGTTATTTCAGGTGCTGGAGTGGCCATCACCGGTTAGAGCTGGAATGGGTGCATTAGAGGGGCCATCTATTAACGGCATTGCCATGGATCCTGATCTACATTACTTGGTTGCCCTTACTGACAAGAACATGGCTGTGGTTTGGAAGAGAGAGAGTCGATGAGCACAAAGAAATGTTCAGTTGCTGGCAGTATTTCTCCTTATTACTTTTGCATTTCTAGACTGAATTTGAATTGAGATCATGGTTCTGTGAGGAGAGAAGTTAAAAAGGAAATCAATCAGCGAACTTCACCTATTTTAAAGACTTATTGTCTCAAAGAGACAGAGAAAAACTAATGTAGTTCCTATTACACTTTGACTAGTTTTAGTGGGCAATTGTTATTGTATTCTCTTTCATAATTTTAAGTCTTTCAGTGGGTTTTTTTTCTCCTTGTTTTAGTTTTTTAAACATTGTCTTCAAAATATATTTCAGAGATTGTCAAAAATAATGACATTGTTCAAAACATGACCTCTTATGTTTTTGTTTTAATAAGGAAAATGGTGTTATACACCATTTTATTTTTTAAATGATTCTCATTCATTACTCACTCTTAGTTGTAAATGTAGGTGTCAAAAAATAACAAACCAAATAATATTGTGATCCTGTATGTATGTGCCTGGTTTCATTTGTTATCCCGTTTTTGTAAATTTAGTGCAGTTTTTAGTAGTTCGGTGCATTAAGATTTGTTTGCTACAAACATGTTTAACATATAGATAAGACCCCTAGTGAAAAAAAAATTTACTAAAATGTATTTGAAATACATTTGTTTTGTGCCAAGTATACTACAAATACTTTTATGTGCTTTATAAAAAATACCCTGCAATTGTACTTTTGGTATAATAAACTGGTATACATAAAGTCTGCTATGTTGGAACAACTAATTTTGTGCTTAATGCAATGTAATTGTGCGGAAGTAGTGCTGAGGTCCAACTAAAGATATACTAAAGTATATTTGATTGTGCTAAAGTGGAGCTACAATTGCAGGACACTTTAAAAATTTAGCATTTAAAGAGCATACAATCTTTATTAATAGTGATATTAAAACACATTTTAGGCATAATATTAATAAATGTGCATCGTGCAATAAAGAAATAGTCCAAATAAAGGTTAATTATAATTTTATATCAGTAAGTCTTAAGTTATATGTTAATTAATAGATTTGAAGTATTAGCGTGAAATAAATGTATTTTAAAGAAAATATGGCAGAGTGTTTTTTTTTAAGGACTGCAGCCCACTTTGCTGATTACTTCTTCAGGGTTGCATTTTCTTACATTTAAGATAGTAAGCTTGAACAGCATCCTTAAATATAACTATTAACCCTCTGGTGTTCGGTCATTTTAGACTGGAAAAAATTTCTCGCTACTTAATCAGAATGATACGAAACTCGATGGTTTTTATGGCAGACACTATGTGACCAAAAAAAAATCGTGGACTTGATTCGAAAAAGCTAAATGGCCGTAAAGAAAAAAAAATCACACTTGTGTAGTTCGTGGTCAAAAATGACCGCCATTGGAAATGAATGGGAAATATGCAAAAATACGAAAATACAGAGTATTTTTTGTGTGTACAATCTACAAATCATTCACGATGCAGAAAAGAAGTGCACAGCAATGAAGGGGTGACACTCTAAAATATCAAGAGTGCAAAACAGACACACTCCATCCACCGACACACATATATGAACTAGTGTGACTGTAATACAAAGCATGTTTTTGCAAATACGTGAAATAAAATTAATAATTTAGCCACAATGCAGTAAAAACACAGACACCAAGGAAGGGGTGACACTCTAAAACTTCAAGAGAAAAAAAACAGACACACACATTCACACACTCACAGACAGACAGACACTCACACACAACACACTGTTGTATACATACAAATGAACTGGTGTGGCTGTAACAATATGGCAAAATTGAGCCAAAAGACTCAAATAAGAGGTTGAAATCAGATTGATTAACTTCTGATAAAGCATTTCTGTTCATCTTTGTTACATTTTTGTTGAATTTTGATGTTATGTGTAACAAAATGTCTTTCTCTGTGTTCAGGTTTGACTGTATTAAAATTAATGCAAAAACTAACATTTCACACCAACATTTCAAACAAAACAATTCTAATCCTTTACAAAAACTTGTCTTTGAGAATGTCTAAATATATATCCAAAATTCAACTTAACAAAAATAAGTATTTATGTCTAAAAGCCTTTTTATATAGAGCTCTATTGGAATCTAGTGGCTAAACCATGGAATTGCAGATGTTTTTCTTTTTTAACTCCCACCAGATAATCTGCCTTCAAAAATTGGATTTTAAAGGCATTGTCTCAATTTTAACACGAAATACTGCCATAGTTGAAAAGTAATGTAAAAAATATTAGAAAAAATTTATTCTTTTCAATGGGGAAAAATTATCATAATTATTGTATAAATACATCATGAAATTCTCTCAAAATACAAAAGAAACAAAGAAAAAAATATTATTGAACAAAAATATTTTACATTGATTTTACTGAAAATAAAAAAGTTAAATTTCAACACAAGTGTAAACGCAAATGAACAATACTAGAGAGGGTTAATTTAACCCATACTCCAAATGATACCATGTACCACTATGATTGTAAAAACATGGTATTGCCATAGTATACTTCCAAAATACCTTGGTATTAACATAGTATATGTCCTTTATTCAAAATAAGTTATATTCACTTAATTTTATTAGTAAGGTTTGTCTCTTTGGAATGAATGCTCTGGTATTTGCATAATTATATTAACATTGTCAGCTACATGATAAAAAGTTACGAAGTTATTGTAACATAAATTTAACTTACAAACAAGGAAGATGGGTTTATTTTTTAAATGTGCACTGTTTTTTATTATTATTATTATTTATGCAAATCGGGTTCGGATTATGCATTCTAAATGCGGCTCCCGCTTTGTGACGTCATAGTGCATGCGCTATGAGTATTTGTTGACCGCTGCCGTACGGTTCACCTGTCAGTGTAAAAGTATGAAAATAGTTCATCTAAAAATGTTATATCTCGTTTATGGTTCGTTTGCATATTGGAAATATTACTGTTTTTATTTGGAGTGGTCACGCTGCTGCTACAAGCAAATGGGTAAAAAAAACAATTAACATGTTAATCTTGTTGAGTATCACAGTTGTCGGGTGATAGTGGCTAAGCTAAACTTCTCAGGTTGTATTTGTTTTCCTGCATTAATGTAGGCGATATCAGAGGTCTGACCAAAAGAAAAATTGTTCAGAACCTTTTTACTTTTGACAAACCTCTGGATATAAGCCACAAAAATAATTTATAAGTCTTTTTAAGAAAAATCAAAAGTGTTAGTGTAAGAAGCTACCTTTAAAAACGTCGTTTAATGTATTTTTTAGAATACATTTCACAGACTTTACTTGGCTGATGTAATATGTTCAATGTGTGGCTGTTCTCAGCACAAGTATCCCTGACCGAACGACCATCTGTAGGATTTTCAGAGTCATTGTTGGAGAACCATTCATACACTGAAAAGTATGATTCAGTCATTTCCAAGGATCACCTGTGCACAGAACTATCACATTGGTTGTATGAAGCGATAGTGAAACGACCCATAGGGACAGTCCTGCCTGGGTAACTACTTTTGGGAGTACAGGTAAGTCCTGGTATTGACACCTGTTTCTTTTGACCTTGTTGACAAGGTTTCTTTCTATGTGTTCTACTTGTTGTACCAAAGGATGTTTTTCCTTGCCACTGTCGCCTTTGGCTTGCTCATGGGGGTATGAAGGCACTGTAAAGGTGCTGATGTGTGATTACATGTTTTGCTGCATGTTATATCATATCTGTGACACAAATGTGAACATTTGGCTTCGTTGAAAAGATAATCAAGCATAATCAAGCATTTTTTGGCAAAAAGATTGTTCTCCGTGTGAGTTAGTGTTTTATAAATGTGCGTTCATGTGATCTCTTCATACTATGGATGACCCCAGTGGAGCCAAAGTGTTGGAGGGTCCAGACGCAGCCAAAGGCTCAGAAGTCCATGTTGGAGCCAAGGGGACGACAGACCAAGGCGGAGCCGTAGAGACGAATAACGCCAGCAGAGCCAGAGGGATCGACAAGCCATCATTTATATTTAAGTCATCTGTGCTTCATGCTTGCGTGTTCGCTACATCTCCTTGCATTTCTTGTCTTCATTGTCTCGTTCATGTGCATATTCCTATTTTTCTTGTGTCATCTATTGCTCACATCGGCACGATATTGTTCTCCCTTTAATGTTTGAGTTATCAGTGCATGTTCGCGTCATCTCCTCATGTTTTGGAGGACACCAGTGGAGCCAAAGTGTTGGAGGGACCAGACGCAGCCAAAGGCCTAGAAGTCCATGTTGGAGCCAAGGGGACGACAGACCATGGCGGAGCCATAGAGACGAGGAACCCCAGCAGCGCTGAGGGATCCACGAACCATCGTCTCTCATGTGCATTTTCTTATTTTGGATTATTTTGTGTGTATATTTGACTCACATAGGAGCGAGATAGTTCTCCCTCTCATGTTTGAGTCATCATTGCCTTATACTTGCATATTGGCATTTCATAATTTTATTTTACATTTTTAAATGTGCCGGCCAGAGGAGGATGGGCCCCCCTGTTGAGTCTTGGTTCCTCTCAAGGTTTCTTTCTATGTGTACTACTTGTTGTACCAAAGGACGTTTTTCCTTGCCACTGTCGCCTTTGGCTTGCTCACAGGGGTATGAAGGCACTGTAAAGCTGCTGATGTGATTACATGTTATGTTGAATGTTATATCATATCTGTGACACAAATGTGAACGTTTGGCTTGGTTGAAAAGATAATCAAGCATAATCAAGCAAGCATAATTTTTGGCTCACATCAGGTTGAGATATTTCTCCTTCTCATGTTTGAGTCTTGCGTATTCGCGAATCGTGTCATCTCCTAATATTCAGCATCTCATCAGCATCTCGTTCAAGCAGTTTTTTATTTTGAATTTTCTCACATCATCTTTGGCTCATATCAGATGACTCATGTTCATACTTGCGTTCATACTACTTTTCAGCATCTTCTTCATGTGCATTTTCCTATTTTGATAGGAAGCATCTTTGGCTTACTGATCAGGGTGAGATATTTTTCCCAATCATATTTGAATCTTATAATTGCGTATTCGCGTCATCTAATATTTTCCTGCTCTTTAGCGTCTCGTGCATTTTGTTATTTTGAATTTTCTTGCATCAGCTTTGGCTCACATCAGAGCGAGATAATTCTCCCTCTCATGTTTGAGTTATCAGTGCTTTATACTTGCGTGTTCACGTCATCTCATATTTTGGAGGACCCCAGTGGAGCCAAAGTGTTGGAGAGTCCAGACGCAGCCAAAGGCCCAGAAGTCCGTGTTGGAGCCAAGGGGACGACAGACCAAGGCGGAGCTGTAGAGACGAGGGACCCCAGCAAAGCCAGAGGGATCGACAATCCATCATTTATCTTGAGTCAATCTGTGCTTCAATCTTGCATGTTTGCTACATGTTCCATTTCTTGTCTTCATCTCGTTCATCTGCATTTTCCTATTTTGAATTGATTTTTTTGCATCATTTTTTGCTCACATTGGTGCATAATTATTCTCCCTCTCAAGTTTGAGTCGTATTTTGAATTTTCTTGCGTCATCTTTTGCTCACATCGGCACGAGATTGTTCTCCCTCTCATGTCCAGATGCAGCCAAAGGCCCAGAAGTCCATATTGGAGCCAAAGGGACGACAAACCAAGGTGGAACAGTAGAGACGAGGGACCCCAGCAGAGACAGAGAGATCAACATGCTATTGTCTCAGTTCATGTGCATTTTCTTACTTTGGCATATTTGACTCAAATAGTTCTCCCTCTTATATTTGTGTCATTGGTGCTTTATACTTGCGCGTTCGCATCCAGGTAGAGCCAAAAGCCCCTAACTCCATGTTGGAACCATGGAGACGACAGACCAAGGCAGAGCTGAGAGACCCGAGCAAGAGCAGAGCCAGAAGGAATCAACGAACCATCGTCTCGTTCTTGTGCTTTTTGTTATTTTGGATTATATTGCGTATATTTGGCTCACATGGGAGCGAGATAGTTCTCCCTTCTTTCTCCCATCTTTGAATTTTCTTGCATCCCCTTTGCCTCAATATTTGCATATTCGCTTCATCTCTTCATATTTTTGTGCTTTTTTCTGCGTCTCATTTATCTGTATTTTTTATTTTTTTGCATCATCTTTGCACATCAGAACAAGATCATTCTTTTTTGTCAAGGAATAGTGCAAATAAATACATTTTGAGTTTAATCAATGTCTTTGTTATTTTAATTGTGCATTTTCATAAGCTTTTGTTACACATTCTGAGCTGTGAAATGAAAAGCCTAGTTCATCCAGCTTTTGCATTAATGACAAGTTCATTTTGTTCAAGTGTGCTACATTGTATTATGGTTATTTTCTTTCTATAACCTGATAAAACTCAGCCCAGCAGAGTTGTGTGCCCATTCACAATTGAATTAAGAATGTCTTTTGAATTCTAATTCAATTTTAGAGTATGAATTAAAACAAAATGCAGAATTCCAACTAATTTGAATCTAAGGAATCAGTAAATAAAATAAAATCCAAAGAAATTCATAACTGCAGTCTTTCTGGATTCTCTTGGTATTAACAAACATCTCATGAGTCTCCTGTGACCAGTCGTGATCGTATTTGATCGTATTTCATCGAAAGTACAAATACTATTACAAAATGTTGATTTTTCTTCACTGTGTTTAAATATCTGAGTATTAAATGATTAAATGCTCTCTGTGAGTTCATATAATGCAAGTAAATGGAACTGAGAACAAGTACAGCAAAATTAGACTTTGGAATGAGATTGTATTTTTAGTTCACTTATACCCTAATGATTCAACTTAGCCCTTGACATTATGTGGGGCAAATTGTGTCACTGGACTACATTCTTTAGAAGTGCTGTTTCTATAGTCATATGATTTAGATGCCTTCTTTTAATTTTAATTAGGCTAGTATTGGTTTTTCTTACATCGTTCTCATTTCCCCTTATGGACAGTTGGGATCATTCTCCCTCCAAAATTACCCACCATCATGTGTGTGTACAAGCCTGTATGCCTTACATTCTTTAGTGTAAAACAAATAGAGATGTTAAACAGAATGACAGGAACTGACCGCCTCAGTCACCATTCACTTTCATTGCATATTTTTCTATACAACAAAAGCAAATGGTGACTGAGATGTTTCATTAGCATTCAATTGAAGAGATGCACGGTTTAGAACAACCTGATTGAGTAAAAGAAGAAAATTATTTTATTTTATTTAACTATCGCTTTATGTAAAACGTTTTACATTTGGCCCCCTTCTTGGTAATGGGTGTCGATCATTTGAACAGAAACTTGAATTTATATCTACATGAACATACAGAGCATAATATATAAAATAGCCTAACCTTTCTCTTTAACACAGTACATTTTATAACACAATCTTTGCATGTACGTAGTGTCAGTCAAAGGAAGTACACCCCGTCCCCAGTGCCGGCTGTGCTGTGACTGTGGGTCTTTGTCCTTGCTGCGACGTGACTCATTGGCTTTCCGGTGCTGCTGAGGTCGAGATGACCCAAAAGCCCCGCCTCCTCTGACCGCTGATTGGCTGATCGCAAGGGTCTTAAGATAAACACCAGAAGAAACGAGTTCACATCTAGCGATGCGGTGGTGCCTTCGTGCACGAGTTAACTCGCTGTATTGGATGGCGAGGTAGACGGATTTTTAATCTAAAAACAAGGGATTGACTTTTTTTTCTTTTTGCGTTATCAAAGTGTAAAATGCGCGGCCGTGTGACAGTCCAGGCCGTGGAGCTGCTGGGCAGCGGAGCCTCCAGGATCAGCGTGACCAGGCTCTTTCTCTCCACATCAGCCAAAGCAGCCGCTCCGCACTCGACCAGAGTAACATTACATGGCATCGACAAAAGGTTTCGGTCCACATCGTCCATGTCCAGTTACACTGAGCTGGCTCGCGAGCGGTCCAAAACCGTTACGTCTTTTTACAACCAGTCTGCCATCGACGCATCTGCCGAGAAGGTCAGTCACCATTTCCTGATACGTTTCCACGGAGGTCGATATGCTGTGGTCTCCATCCATGATTTGGATGGCCTAGTGATCCCACTTTTGTGGGTTACTCGTGTTGTCATGACACTGACCACGAGCCTTAACTACACTTCTAGTTCTAGTTTGCGTTAACTAGTCTCAAATGTTTCATCTCATTGGTCCAAAGGGTAAGTTAATATTTACTGCCACTTATAAGATTGTTGTAGTCATCCGGTGAAATGCCATTTAGCTCTTCAGCTGCTAATAATCTCTATGACAAAACCCTCCATCACAAAACCTAAAACCCAGTAACCATAAAAACCGAATACAGTGGCCCCCAAAATAATTTAACTTTTCAAAATGAATGTCATAGCATTTTATAAAGTATCAAACTTCATTTTCTGAGTCACCAGCTAGTGGATGTATGACATCGGTGCACACTAACTGGAAAGTTACTTTGTTGTCTTTTAAGCGAAATTATTCTTAATAGTATCATTACTAATTTTTATTATTATTATTATTTTATAGTGAATGCTTAAGCTGTGTGGATTGCTGTATCTTACATCAAGGTAGATAAACGTCTAGTATTAGGTGTCAGCAGTTAAAAAGCCACGAGTCATGGGTCATGGGTCACACCAAGGGCAGCAGGACTTCATAAATGCCATAACCATTCGACAAATGTATTTTATTATTTCAAACTCTTGGTTTTCTGTTAAACGTGCATCTAAATGTCCATCGTGGCATGTTAAGTCATGCTGGTGTACACGGTATCCTTATGTAACCTGTCCTACTTTGAGCATCTCACTGGGACTGTGTTAGTGACTCAACAAAACCCAATGTGATTACCGCTTTGCCACTGCTCCTTTTTTAATTATCGGTTCATTATGAACATTTCCATAATTTAATCAATTAAAAGGAGTGGTTTACTTAGCAATGGAGATTCTGTCATTTACTCACCCTCATGAAACATCAACCCTGTAAATCCTGACATGAAATAGTAGTCATACAAATCTTTTTTTTTTTTCTATTAAATTGTTTATTGGGTTTTTAGACAATACTTAACAAAAAATCTAAAACAAAACTTTGTATTAGTTTTATGTTTATGAGGTTTCATGTTTTGTATCATATTTCATACATCAGGCTTTAATGACGCATATAGTGTGAGAATATGAGGCTAAATTTTATTCTCCAAACAGAGCAAAAACATGCAAATTGGTGCAGGTGTTATAAAGATGAAATTCTGATCATTTGTAATTCAGATATTTTTATAACAGTGTAGCAAACTACTTGCATAAAATGCATTGGTTGTCACTCTATATCTCCAAATGATATGGCATTGCAAGATGCTATTTAAATGCTTAGTTTTATGATCAAAGCTCTGTAGTTTTAATTGTGGACATTTTTAGAATTGTACTAAAAGGCTTTTTCTTTACTAAAAAGTATGAACAAATAGTTAGAGGTCAAAAGGCATGTAGCAGATAGTGTACAACAGGTCCATATGGCTCATGCATTGTATTCCAAGTCTTCTGAAGCCATATCATAGTTTTATGTGAGAAAAGGAAGGAAATTTAAGCAGTTATTCATTGAAGTCTCATTAATTCTTCCATGTGATTAAAACACACAAGAACCAATGGCGTTTTGCATTGTTAACGTTGTGAATTGAAAATATTAAATATAGATTTGTCCTTTGCTGCTCAACTGACATGCACTCCATTCACTTATGCATAGGCCTATTAATAAGTGTAACTTTACCCATGAATCACTCCATGGATAATCACATTTATAGGATATAGATGTAGTCGTATGTTATAAAACAAAATGGAATGGACTTTTTGAACTTTTCCAAAACAGGCTGAAACCTTGATTCATAGACAATTCAAGTGAGTGAATTTACTAAGACCGACATCTAGTTATTCATAAAGGTCTCTCAGCACATACAACATCAAATCAAACACAGTTAGAATTCAAGTATATTCTATTTTTAACAGCGATGTTCTCTTCACAGCCTTCTGTCAGACTGACACCAGCCACTATGCTGTATGCAGGGAAGTCTCCTGATGGACAACATATCCTGGTAATTACACACTCCTGTCCTCTGTTCTGCATTTATCCCAACCCACGTTGGTTCCGGGCTTCTAAAAAGTAGTTGTTTCAGCCATTTGTCAGCACACAAACTGTGCTTTGTCTGTATTGCACCTTTATGTTGATTTACGCTATGCCAGAAATGTTTCATCTGTTTATTATGAGTTAATATACTGAGTTCTAATGAAGCTGTGTGTGATTTGATTCAATGCAGATCAGTGCCAGATATCTACACAAAGAGCTGCCTGTACGTATCGCCCATCGCATTAAGGGTTTTCGCAGCCTGCCCTTCATTATCGGCTGCAACCCAACCATTCTCCAAGTGGTGAGTTCCCCTACACCTCTGCAGGATTTCTCTGTTATCATACATTGTTGTGACGAGTAGTGTTATCGTCTCCCGTACAAGTTAGTTTGCTGGAGAAGCTCCACCCTTGATACTCTGAGAGGGGATATTAGGTGATGAGGATCTGGGGCCGGATCAGTTTGGCATAGTGTTCAGACCGAGAACTGAATCGACCATGTTTGATTCAATGCCAGTGTTATCAGACACCTAGCGTTCTGCAGTGGCGTCTTGCTGAACGGGACTTAGCTTGAGTCCTGGTATTGATTTTGGTGGACAGAAAAAAGTGCTTTATCAATACATGCATGGGTTTTATTTAGTGCAGAAAAAATCAACTTACCTTCTCTATTCTTAGTTCATAAAAGTAGACTACTGTTCAAGTTTGGTGTCAGTACTTCATAATTCATTCATTTATTTTTTTAGGAAATTAAAATGTTTATTCAGCAAGAATGCATCAAATTGATCAAAAATGATAGTAAAACATTTACAGGGTGCTTTCACACCTGGCCCGTTGTTTCGGAACCTGGCGCGTTTCCCCCCTTAGCTCGGTTCGTTTGGGCATATGTGAACACGGCAATCGCGCCTGGATCCGTGCCAAAACAGTCGGTCCGAGATCGCCTGAACGAGGTGGTCTCGGCTCAATTGAAAACGAACTCTGGAGCGGTTCGGCTGTAGTGAGAAAACAATCCGATCTAACGAACCAACGAACCAGGCTATATCACAATGTATAATGGGTAATTACATAAGTTCCGTGAAAAGCATTAGCTTTGTTGTTTTGCTAATACTTCAAAATAAACCTGTGAATGTCTGTGGGTGAGCACGTCTTCGCCATTCAAAATAAAAAAGCGCACTTTTTCATTTTAAAATGCCATCTTATTGCTCTTCTTTGTAGTAGGTGCATTTTAAAAATGTTTTCCCGATGAATCCTGGACTTCTGCTCAAAATGATAAATTAATATAAGGACAGCTGCAAAAAAAAGCTGTTGTCGTTCCATCCTGACGGATGACAGCTGTGACAGCTAAGTGGAATCCCGGAAAATAAACCATGGAACTTTGACCAATGAGGGAACAGTTTACTCGCGCGTGACATGTATTAACAAATTTGGTCCATTTAGAAACTTTGCCGTGTGAAAGCGAACCACACCAAGAATAAAAAGCAACATTGTAATAATTTGAATCCCTGTTTCGGAACAAAGCAATCGATCTACAGGTGTGAAAGCACCCAAATAGTGTTACAAAATATTTATATTTCACATAAATGCTGTTCTTTTGAACTTTCTATTAATCAAAGAATCCTAAAAAACAAAAACAGGATTCTTCAATCAATAGAAAGTTCACTTTCCACAGAAATATTAAGCAGCACAACTATTTTCAACTGTGATTAATAATAAGAATAATTAATACTGTTGTTTCTTGAGCACCAAATCTGCATTTTAGATTGATTAGATTGATAAAGGATCATGTGACACTGAGGACAATGCTGAATATTCAGCTTTGTCATCACAAAAATTACATTTTAAAGTATAGTAAATAAAAACAGTTATTTTAAATTGTAATAATATTTCACAATAATTACTGTTTTTTTTACTGTATGTTTGGTCTAATAAATGCAGCCTACTTCTTTCAATAAAAATAAAAAACCCACATTTTTTAACAGTCTTTTGCACTCTTAAGAAAATGATTTGAGGTTGACTGGTATATGATCATTTTTCTGAAACCATGTCCATTTTAATTCATGTTACCATGCTTAACTGTTTTGTTATTTCTTTGGTGCTGTACTTCATGTTGACTGAAAACTTGGCTTGTTGAACAAGCTGTTGTACTCCTGCTGTTTATAGTGAAAACTCCAAATAAGATCTTGCTTTATTTGTATTACTTCAAAAATTGGGGTCCAAAAATCAGATACCGCAAGTGAAAATGCTTTTTTTTTTACTTGAGCTGCATGAACTTCACATATTTGTGTAAAAGCTGATGATCATGTTCATCAGCATGATTTGAGAATATTTCCAGGTGTAAATTAAAGGTCTTTTGGACCACATTGTATGTCACGATGTCCTGGACTCATTGAGCTGTTCATCACTACAACACAAAAACATAAATAACAATAACCATCACAAGCAATTCTCACTTTCATGGTCCACTAGCAGACAAAGCAAACAGACAATCACCAAGTAATAAGCAGAGAGAAAACCGGTTCCCTCCCCTTTCTCCTGCTTGTTTACTTCCTTTAGTGAGTCCTCCTCCTCCTGTGAACTTTTACCCACATCTGCCTCAGAAGAGAGTCTCGTCTATAGCTTGTTTTGTTTTCTTTGAGGAAGAAGAACTCACCAGTTGAGTTCAGAGGTATTCAGAGCAATTGAGTCTGCAGTCTTAAAACTAAATACTGCACTGCAAAAATCAGTTTATTAATCTTTTTTTTTTTTTTTTTTGGAAAATGTATCTTAACATCTTTAAGTCAAATGTCTTCTTAACCTACTCTACCATTCAGATGTTTGGGGTCAGTAATACCCTTATTCAGCAAGTATACATAAAATTAACCAAAAGAAACAGTAAAAATATTTATAATGTTACAAATGATTTCAAATCAAAATGTATCAAGGTTTCCACACTTTTAAAAATCAAATGTTTTGTGAGCACCAAATCAGCATATTAGAATGTTTTATGAAGGATTATGTGAAAATGAAGATTTTTTTATTTACATTTTAATACATTACGTTATTCTTACTGTATTTTTGATCAAATAAATTAGGCTGTGGTGAGCATAAGTTTTTTCTTTCAAAAATAAACATAAAACTCCTGAACGGTAGTGTATGTCTTTTGAGTTATCAGATTTGATCAGATAGCTTTAATGGAAAACAAGAAAGAAATATTGAAAAACTATTTTTGTGCAGTATATATATCATCACAACCTTTGAACTGTTGCAAGTAAAAATTAAGATCATTCAAAACATTCAGCACGTTTATGTGTTTCCCAATCTTTTTAATTTGTTCCTCGAATCCATTGAAGAATGTAAGCCGTGCGTTTATGGAGGGTTGGTGAGGGGCCAGGAATGGTTTTCAGGGAAGGCTGGGAACACAAGCTCCAGGAGCTGCGCCACAGCACATTTGTTACCCATGTATTGCACTCATTCATTCTCATTCTCTCCCCCTCTCTTTCTCTCCCCCTCTCTCTCTCTCTCTCTCTCTCTCTCTCTCTCTCTCTCTCTCTCTCCACAGCACGAACTTTATATCAGGGCCTACCACATGCTGAGCGATTTCCAGGCTGTAAGTGCAAGTTGACCAAACCTGTACATATGAATTCATACACGGCCTAGTCAACTGTTGACCAGCTTTCAGATTTCCATAATTAATTCTGTAACCTGAGAGGCCTGTGAGTTTAGTGTACTGATTCAGCCGCTGTAGAAGATGGAGTGGAGGTATCACCTCTCACCAGTGAAACCTAAGTCTTTGTTGACTGACAAACTGACTGACTATGTAAAATGCTGGCTCATGAATATGTCAAATGTGAGTACAAATGAAAAATCCCTCTGTTGCACAATATCCGCTAACTGGAAATATGAGGCAACTGAAGGGATTGCCATAGTTATTGCCGTGGCTTGTACATTATGAGTCCAAATTTTGGCCCACACATTCTCATTCTGTTTTGTCCCACAATTAAGAGTAACGGTAAAGTCATCCAAGCTATGAAAGAACACAGATGTACACTACAAAAGTGTAATATTTTGTAAAAATGTTTTTGAAAGTTGTCTCCTATGCTCACCAAGACATTTAAGGTAACTGTGTTCTATTTCATTTATTTTAAAATTTAACTTATTCCTACGATGGCGATGCTGCATTTTTGAATGCTTTGTAAATGGTATATTGAAGGAGATTCATCTCTACTGTCTGAAATGTATTTTCCTGGCCATCCATTTCAGAAACTTTTTTTTTGTAGTCACAAATTTGTCAAGTGTTTAAGTGCAACATTTAGATCAAAAGATTGCAAAGATCACAAGAAACAAATTCATTTAAGTGTATCCAACCATTTTCTGCTAGTGTAAGTGGATCCATTTATTTGTTTAGTAAGAATAATAAGGGGAAATAACAGTTAAGACATGATTACCCCACCAGGCTTTAGTTTTGATTTTAACTATGACTGTAAATGGTCTATTACATATAAAAGATTCGCATTTAATATTATTTTGCTAACCTTTCCATCATTGTTTTTATCTTCAGATTACAGACCAGGAGACTGAGGCTCACTATAGCAAACTTGTAAAACAGCTTCTTGATGATCACAAAGATGTTGTCACCATGTTAGCTGAAGGATTCAGGGAATGTCGTAAACACATAATGGTAAGATTTCAAAAACCCCTAGTGTTTTGTTCGCCGTCAGCAGAATAATATTACCGTAGCCTCTTTCTGCATGGTCCATGTTATACTTTCACTTTGGTCATAATCAGTGGATCTGACCTAGTTGTTTATTTATTTTACATTCTGTTTGTTCAGGATGAGACTCTGGTTCGTAATTTCTTGGACACAACGTTGACGTCTCGTCTGGGCATCCGCATGCTGGCCACACACCACATTGCCCTGCATGAGGATAATGTACGTCTCTTGCTTAATATTTTAGCACCACCGTCGTTTCTTACTCTATTATGGATATTTCCAATAATTAGCGATGGTTCTTAAAATTGTTTGCATTAGACAAATTCAAATGTGCTATGAACAATATATGAATCCATATTAGGAAACTCTCCAGTTCCTCTTTAAAATACCCATAAGCACATGGGCTTCACAGCAATAAAAGTAATGTAGTCTTCAGTCATTTGCCCAGTGACGAAAATGTCTCATACAGGCAGCCAAGTGGACCACCAATATTTTCACATGATGCACATGCATAGACTAAATATACAACCACATCTGCTGTCAAATTACAGAGACCTGCTGCAACGAACAATATTTTTGCTCACTTGTGGATTCGCTTGAGAGCTGTAATGGTTCAGAACAGGAAGGTTCCTATAATTTAATCATGCCAACTATTGTACAGCTACAAGCAGCAGGTTGATTTACTAAGACTAAATTACTGAAATAAAAAGAGTATGAATTGTGTATTTGCTTTGTGGTAGTATTGATGTTTATTATTTATTATTAGATTATAAAAATGTTTATCAGGAATCACACTAGTACAAACTGAAAAATGCAATCTTCTGTTGATTAATTTTCACCTCAAACTGAACAGCTCATGTAAAAATGACCAAGCTGAACTATTAAAGAATCAAAACAGCGATGCAATATAAATACATTATGAAGTTTAAGTTGTAAGCAATTTTAATAAAATCAGAAATATAACCAATATCTCTACCAGTTGGTATGTTTCTGATGTAGCATGGCTATTACAGTCATATTACCCAGCGCTAGTACAGATGCTTACCATATGATTTTTTTTTTCTCTGTACTATTTCAGCCTGACTTTGTAGGCATTATATGTCGCCGCCTGTCCCCTAAAAAGATCATCGAGAAGTGGGTTGATTTTGCTCGGTGAGTATGCTATCCTTTTAACTTCCTTCTGTTAGCCATCTGCCTTGCATCCTGTCGTCTGTTTGCATACGTGAGGGCTTAAGATTCGAGGACTATTTTAAGAGGTTATTGAAAAGCCTTTTGTTCTGTTATCCGCACAGTCAGCTCCATTTACAGCAGCTTGTGTGTGTGTGTGTGTGTGTGTGTGTGTGTGTCTGTGTGTGTCTGTGTGTGTGTGTGTGTGCGTGCTCTGTTTGCCCAAGAAAAGGGTCAAAGCCCAGTTCTCATTTTTTGATTTACCAAGATGAGTGTTAAAGGTCACTGTTGAACTACTGTCCAACATTTTCTGTGTGGGAGCAAAACATGTATTTACTTCTTCTACATGAGTTTAATGTGTCAACAGTCCAGGAATGATTTGCAGTGAATGATGGACATGTAAACATTTCTTAAGCTGTTTGCTACTGTTATGAATTTATAGTGACATTATTTCAAGCTATTATTCTAAAGTAGAAAAATTAGGAAAATATTTTAGAAATAGTTTTATTAGTTTTATTATAAAGAAAACTTAAGGTTTAATCAATTATTAATATATTTTCTGGTGGATATAGTTACCGCGTCCACATGATACCATGAGGCAGCAACTGGGCCAGCAGGGAAAAAAAAAAAAATGTACATATATATTAATTTTGACATTCGCATTAATTGACATTAATATTGACATTAATTTAAAAAAATTTAAACAAAACAAAAAAAAAACATTGCTGCCCGTGGACATTTCCTAAATATGATGTTTATCAGTTTATGTCATGCATGTTTTAAATTCTGCCTCATAAATCATCTCATGCAAAATTATCTGAATGAGGAAGTCACCACAACTCTTTTTATTTGATTTTGTTTAAGAGAAATAATTGCCTGAACAGATTTCATAGCAACTGCATTATTTAGTCAGAACACAGTAAAGTGTGTTTTTTATTCATGTTTTCTTCTTTTGTCTTAGTTATTTACTTTCAGTTTGTCTCCTTGGTAGCTGGTTGAGAGGCTTTAGCTAAAATGTTAGAGACATTCCTCCTGTTTATTTCTTTGTTGAAAAGAATCAGGTCACAAGGCCTGGGCCCTTGATGAATGTGCAGTTGCTAAAGCCTCTTACGCCTGCGCCATCACTCTTAGGCTACGTCCACACGAAGCCAGAGCTTTCCCTATCCGATCTTTTTTTCCCCTCGTCTCAAGAAATATCTGCGTCCACACGAAACCACAAAACCGACACAAAACGATGTAGTATACCTGCCAGACCAGTATGTGGCGCTGTAATTCTGCCACAGAGATACACTAAAAACGGAGAAGAAGACTTGGACTATGCCATAAACCTTGCGCACGGTATACAAACGAACATGGAATAATACATTTATTAATCTGTGTTAGTATTAGTTAATAAAAAGACAGTCGTTCAGTGTTTGTTCATGTTTTTGTTGCTGTTACGTGACATAGCACGAACCGGATCCGTTTGGACGAGATGCCTATACGATACAAAATGTATGTGTATACAACTAAACGTGTCTCCGTGTGGACGGGGCCTTATTTTACTTCACTTTTTCCAATCAGTCACTCATTCGTCCATCCTACAGATGGACAGAGTATCTCTGTGTTCTCATTCTGATCTAACATCAGTTTTTCCTCATCTATACTAAGCTGACTTTCAACCTAAAGTCTGGTCCAGTTTGCAGCATATTCTGCCCAGTAATAGTTTGTTTTGGTTTTAAGTGGCTTTAATGTGGATTTATTTGAAATAATTATCTGTATTCATTATCGATTAGTTGTTACAGTCCTAAAAAATGTTCTCTGTGGTCTTATGTAAGAATAGAGGTCAGGCTGCACTGCTCCTGCTCATCTCATGAGAGTTTGACCATTAATATGCTGCACCAGCAGAGCTGCCCTGTTCCTCTTCACAGTGGCATGATCAAAGCGCTCCCTCAAAGACCAGACCGAGGCCACATTTTGCTGGCTCTGAATGAGATGTTTTCATTAGTGTCAGATTATTTAAAAACTGGCTTTAAACTAAATGAAATGCTCAAGACAGCAATCCAGGCATTTACCAGTACTTGCATAACCTGGTGAGGCAGAACCAGTAGCATGTGACTTATTTTCTCTGTATGCAATTTTGCATTTGTTATTTTTATGTATAATACCAATTATTTAAATACAAATAATTTTATTTTCTCATGATCCTAAAAACATTTTAATCTTAAGGCTTATGCTTAAATATGTGAAATCTGGAAATAAAGTCTGCCAGATTTCTTTACAAGACTGACATTTGTTATTTGTTTGAATGATAGTAAAGAATTAATAAGTCTGTCCAGACTTGAATGGTAATGTAAATGTCTTGATCCCCTCTGTTCCCCTCAGACGGCTCTGTGAGCATCAGTATGGGAATTCTCCACGGGTTCGCATTAATGGCCATGTGGCGGCCCGCTTTCCCTTCATTCCACTGCCTCTGGACTACATCCTGCCTGAGCTGCTGAAGAACGCCATGAGGTAACATTCCTGTCACATATGGTCAATAAGATACACACACAGCACAACATCCTGTTCTACTATGCTATCTTAACTATCTTATCCTGGTATCTAATCCTGTCAAAGCAGTTGCTTTATTTGGACTGTTAATTATTGAACCATTACCACTATAATACAGTGATATCTGTTGCTGCATGAACTATGACCAAAATATATGTGTAAGCAATTTTGCCTGTCTGTCAGTGTATGAAGGGGTTACTGTAGTGCAACCCTCTACGCACACCTTGGCAATATAATCGCCATTGGCTAGTAAATGTTTTTGTTTACTCGCCAGACTGATATACTATTTTACACACACACACACACACACACACACACGTTTACTTAGCTATCTAAATCTCTTAACTTCAGCCAATCAAGCATTATATTATGATATTATGATAATTAAGCACTATTTAATGATAGAACTAGGGATTAGGACTAAAACTTGGTAACCATGAATGAATGCATATTTGTCACTTAAACTGAGCTTAGGACTGGTGGTGGTGTTTAAGATATTGTTGATCATAGGTAATAGTAATTATTATTAAATGTATTGGCTCCGATAGTGCCATTTTTCTCGGATCGGGTATCGGTCAGAGAGGGCCGACCCAAATCCGAGATTTTTATTTATTTTTTCTCGATTGTGCGAATTATTCTGTGTTACTTCTGAAGCCATACGATAGCTTAATGTGAGCTACATATGAATATTTAAGTCCTTACATTAAAGTTCACACAAACTCTTTTCTCCGCTGTGGCTGTCAGTCATTCGTTCAGCCTTTAAAGTTTAAACCCTGGTCACGTTCGGTTACAGCAGTCAGCTCGGTAAAGCTCTCTCCAAGATCATTCTGTGTTCCCATTATACTTGATTTGTAAATACATGTCTATGATTTTGCAAAAAGGACTTTATCTTCTTGCCGGAGTTTAATGTTGTTTTGTTACTTGCTACCGGATGTCTGTGAGAACAAAACACGGGCGTAGAAAAGACTATAAATTTTTTTTAACCTGCACAGTAACTGAAATTTAAAACTGTTAAAAACGGAATCGGTATCGGAGGCAAAAAAGGCGGATCGGAGCATCCCTAGTTGTCAGCATTCGCTCAAACTGATTTGCAACTGAACTGAACTGAAATCAAAACAGGGACGGTAACGAGAGCTGTTCGCGCAGTAGCTCCGCCCACTGCCGAGAAACCGGCATATCTTCTGCTTGTTCTTAAAAGCTGAATAATTCTAAATGAACTCTGTTATTTTGACAGGAAAATACAACAAAGAATATGGTTTACATGTAGCGCGTCGATTCAGCATGGTATGCAAGACTCTCGCTCTCTCTCTTTGCATGTGTGAGAAACACAGCGCTATCAGTAAAGCGACGGCGAGTCGTGCGCCTTCACACTAGTTTACGGTACGTCAAATACAGGTGCGCTGCGTGCTACATACTGCGCATCCATTGAGTACATGACATGATCCATTGAGTGCATCCAAATAGTACAGATCACTTGACGGAGAGCGAAACTCTCAAGCGCTCAGTCAGCGTGTTTATCGAGTGAAAATCTGTGTTGAACGCCTCTCACACACATACTGGTGTGTAAAATCTAAGAATTTGTTAGCCAATGGCTAATGTTAGACATTATTTAGTCACCCAGAGTAAGATTTAGTCGCATATGTGAGTGATTTACTCGCAATGTAGAGGGTTGAGCAGAGTGTGACCTTGTGGTAACACTATAGCCTTTGGTAAAACGCCAGGAAAAATAAGTCGTTTACATTTCAGACACATTATGCAAGAAGCCTGGAATGGAATTTGAGTTTGGAACTTTTCCTGGTTGTACAGGATTGTTGGCCATTCAATCTGGGGCAGTTATGGCAAGCATGGGTCATTGTGACCCAGCTGAGGTTATGAAATGCCAAAAGTGTTTCAGCTAAAAAGAGCCACAATATAGTGCGAGACATTATAGTGAGATGAACAGCAATAAGGAATGCAACTGACTTCATTTAGCTTCGTCCTGAACTTCATTTAGCTTCATTTAGCTCACTGTTGCTGATATTTTTTTACCTGCTGGATGATGAAATCAGTGCAGGTATCTCATAGACTTGAGACTGGGCCCCCTTTTGACCAATAAGCAACTACGTAACAGTGCCCTAACAACCACCCAGAATATGTTAGCAACCATATATCAATGCACTCACCCATTTAACAACATTATACCTCTGTGGCATTGAGCTTTACATGTGCAGACACCACTAAAAGAAAACCTAAAAATCTAGTTGAAATCTACTATAATGAGGACACACCTATGACGTCTGTAAAATTGTGTCCATAAGAAAGCTGAAATTCCTGTTATGGGCCCTGTCCTACTATAGTGTCCCCTCTCTCTGATATTTGCAGTCTTAGCACTGTTCGTATAAGGTCGCCCACACTGGCTGCCTGCCAAGTTCATTCCAAGTTCAGTGGTACAATACAGGTTTTCTATGATGGTGGCAAACTATCCAAAACAATCTACAGATGAGCCACTCAAAATAATGCAGTGCACTGAAAACCAACATGAATCTCCATACCTGTATGATAATCAATGTGGAGGAGTCTAGAGGTCTATAGTTATTCTACAAATGAGGTAGAAACCTAAAATGACAAACAGCCAACGTTGTTTGTTCTTTTTTTTATTTTAAGAACAGGAATGTTCTGGATTCAGTGCCAGTTTAGCTCTATCAACAGCATCTGAGGTTGTCGCCTATGGCAAAACATAATTCTGACTTGTTCCTCAGCTTTTAAAAAGAAAAAAATCATGTTTACATTTAACACTCTTACAATGGCATTCTTCAGGGAAAATATTGCATTGGGATAAAAATTAGAATACAGTTTTAGCCAGATGATTTAAACTTTGTGTGGTAACATGAGACTAATGTGATTTAAATTGTTTACTAAACCTGTCTGTGCAAGTTATCATGACCACATAAGACAGCTAAACTCTTAATTTTCACACCATACGCACAAGGGTGAAACAGAAATGTTTACATGGAATGATTACAATTAGACACTCTTCGCCTATTGTAGTACGACCACTATGAACATGGGATTTTTTTTTGTATGGAGAGTATTATTCTTTTACAATAAATATGAGTAACACCGCTTTTAAGCCTTGGCTCAAATACCTCCAAAAGACCTGTATTGTGCTTGTCTTACAAATTGAGAGACATGTTTCTGATCTTGTTCTCATTGTTCTTTACATTTGGATCAGACTCCTGTTCAGCCAGTCACTTGAAAACGGCATGTTCTCAGTTGGTTTACAGCAGTACAGTTCCTGCTACTGAGAGTCACCCAAGACACAGACTGTGAACTTTAGATTTTTGGGTATGGGCATGATTTTGTAATGAAATGGGTAGGGACAGTGGCACCAGAATAACCACTGATTTTTGGATGTTTGTGACTTCACAACATTGCATTTTGCTTATGAATATTAATTAGGTTATATTCATATATTAATATGACCTAATATTACTCTTTGAATAAATAGACTGAGATGTACTGATCTGTACAGTAGAAGAGTATTGCTGCAGATGATTAGAATTAAGCAACAAATGCAGCATCACATTTTTAACAAATCCAAGTGCTCGATGAGAATCAACAATTTTTGGGCCAGATTTGCAAAACGGGGCAAATTAGTGTGAGATCGCAATCCCATAAAACACAGATGGAAGTGGAAAGTTCTGTTGGTATTTTAGTGACAATGCACAAATTAATTTCAAATTAATTTGAATACTCTCCTCCCATGAATTTTATGTCTGAAAGAGAAACTCCTACAAGTGCAAATGCAAGCAGGTAAATAAAGAAGTACTTTTTTAATGGCAAAAGAGGGTTTCGCTCAATCTGGCCCTAAGTGTTCAAATGAGAATTTTTGCTTTTTTTGTCTGTATGTCCGTATGTGCATATCAGCAGAAGATATATGGCCTAGTAACCATAAAGGAAATAAAATTTCTCCACAAGAGCTGGAGATGCTTCCTGTACATTAGATAAGTCCCTGTCACATGCAATTTCCTGCTCACAAAACTTTTTATCATATTTTATGTTTCTCAGTCAGAGGAGAAAGGAAAGCTTTCACAATTATTTCAGGCCTCTACTGAGTTTTCTTATCATGTGCTTATGTTATGATCAGATGTTCATTTGAATTTCTTTTTGTTCTTCAGGGCCACCATGGAGAGTCACTTGGACACTCCTTACAATGTGCCTGATGTTGTGGTCACAATCGCCAACAATGACACAGACTTTGTCATAAGGTGAGTCTGTAAGCCAATGCTAATGCCATAATTCTATTGAACCACATCACACCTGCATGATAATGTATGACAATACATACACATGAGTTCTAAATAATACATTTGAGTTGCCAACTGACCTTTCACATTGAATCATATTCAAAATCAGATTTGAATTGGATTTCAAACTACATGCAAATGCAATACAATACACATTTTTAAAAAATCAGATTCGTGTGGAGTTTTTATGTTGTATGGAGGACAAAAATTAAAGAGAGCTGAGACCGATCTCTTGTCGAAAGTGTTTGATTATTGCCTGTCTGAATGAATACATGGACACTTAGGGTTTTAGATGTGGTTGGTCCGCTGTAAACTCAGCAGAATGGAATTAATGCTTTTTCCTGGAAACAGTGAAGATATTTGAGCTCTTCTTTGCACAGAGACCTCATCATGCAGAGTGCTGTCTTTAAAACCAGGGCCATTATCCCACTGTGCTCACTCAGCAGTCCGGTTAAAACCTCTTTCCACACTGAGCATATTTACTCATGGGCAATGTTTATTTTACCATAAACGTATGGAAAGCATGAACCTCCGTGTCTGTTTTTTAGTGTTGTTTGGTGGATGTCTGAAATGAGGATGCAAAGTCCTCTCTGTTTCTGGGTTTTTGGTCCAATGTAAATTCATGCTCCACTTGATGTTTACACAGTTTTAAAGGGGTCATATGATGCGATTTCAAGTTTTCCTTTCTCTTTGGAGTGTTACAAGCTCTTGGTGCATAAAGAAGATCTGTAAAGTTGCAAAGACTAAAGTCTCAAATCCAAAGAGATATTCTTTATAAAAGTTGAGTCAGCCACGCCTACCTAAAACGGCTCATTCTAACGTCATTGTGGAAATATTAGCATAATGCTGCCCAAATGTGCATGCAAAGAAAGAAGGCGTGGTTTCAGGAAGAGCAGTAGTGTTGATGCAGCCATGTCAGGGAGATGGTGTGTGTTTCAGTGCGAAAGCAAAAGCACTTTATTTGGCCTTCCAGAAGTAGATGCAAT
>NW_015560621.1:226279-229724 GCF_001515605.1 Sinocyclocheilus anshuiensis | reverse complement strand
GGCATAGAGGACCTACAATAATGTACAGTATTTGAAAAATAATGTGTTTTTTGAACATTAAAGCATGTCAATATATTCTGTTACACCAAATACACAAAATAATGATCTTTAAAATAGCATCATATGACCCCTTTAAGGAGGTTAAAGGCTTATGAAACATGATCATTGACCTTACAATTTCAACAGGAAACAATGTTATGTTGTTGTATGTGGGTCAAAGACGTTAAGATGTCCGCATCAAAAGAAATTTACAAAAGTGGTTTTATGTCCATAGAAAGCACATTAAATGCAAGTAAAGTGTCTACTTTTAAGGTTTTAAATAAGTTTTTGGAGGATAAAATGTAAAAATTTGGTTGAAATAATGTTACATTTGTCATTCAGTATAACACAATACTTATGTAAAAATTCAAACAACATGCTTATTCTGACGTGTACATACTAAAATATATAAAAGAATAAGGGAGCATATTTAATTTTATTGGGTTTTAACTTTCTTACTTTCTTACTGACAAATGGGCAAATTTTTTTATATGTAAAAATTACAACTAATTAGTATTTGGGGTGAAAGTAATTAGTCTTTTTTTTTCTTGACAAGAATTGCATTTATTTAGATGCAGAACGTCTTTACGACCACATCAAATGGGATACCTTTCAGACGCGCACTCCAACTTCGCCTCAGTGCCAAGCGCTAGTCAAACGAGCACGAAAAAAAGGTACAGGTGATGAGGAGCTTCAGTAGAACAACCGTGAACTGCGGTCAAATCTCAGTAAAACAAAATTTGGGGAAAAACAACAACAATTTAAAGCAGTATTACACTTATTGTTTTTATGCTTAAACCCTTTTTCATCTTTGACCCATGTATATGTCTATGCATATACAGTATGTGTAAGTACACTACCATTCAAGTTCCAAGTAAAATTTTATTTTTGAAAGATATTTTTATTAGTGCTGTCAAAATTAGCGTTAATGCGTGCGATTAATTTTTTCAGTTTAACGCGTTAAAAATATTTAATGCAATTAACGCAGGGACAGAGCTAGGGTTGGCCACCCCACTCACAACAACTGCTGCTTCTGTCTCTTTTTTTTTTCTTGACAAGAATTGCATTTATTTAGATGCAGAACGTCTTTACGACCACATCAAATGGGATACCTTTCAGACGCGCACTCCAACTTCGCCTCAGTGCCAAGCGCTAGTCAAACGAGCACGAAAAAAAGGTACAGGTGATGAGGAGCTTCAGTAGAACAACCGTGAACTGCGGTCAAATCTCAGTAAAACTAATTTTCCTGTCCTGTCAGCCGTTATACTGTGCTCGTAGCACGTGCTCTTCAATTTCACGCACAAATGCAGTGGCGCACGCTGTATATAATTTCATATTAAAGTGCAAATGAAACTATGAGCATGCATTGTCATAGTTATGTCATCAGTTAAGTCATGAAGTTACCAAAAAGGCGATTAAAGCTGCTTTAAATCTGCACATGCATGCAAGTATTTGTTATATATGAGTCAGATTTAAGAACATGTTTCTGAAATGGTTTTCTAAACTGTCCTGGAGCAGCCCAGAACTGTCTCCCTCATCTAACACACCCGATTCAACACATCAGCTCACTAGCAGAGACTTGAAGTGAGCTGAAGTGGGTCAGAAAAGGTAAAGAGTTATGAGAAACTACGATGCGTGTCATGTTCAGCTCTTAAAGCAGCCAGTATAACCTAATAACCCAGTGGCTGTGATGTCTGTTCATCCGAGAACAAAAGAGGAAATCAATAACTCTTATAACTTTAAGGATTCATCTTTATTTAATTTATAATTTAGTGTTTGATAACTTTATTCAATTTCTGTATATTTCCTACTTGCTGAAGGGCGCAGGTAGCTAAATATGACATTTATTATAATGAGTTTATCCGAAGATTGTTTTAAGTTCACTTCAATTAGAAGTTGTAATTTTTTAAAGTCTAATAAATGTTCAAATTAATAGCTTTCAATTATACTGTAATGTTGAATGGCTATAGACAATGGTTAAATATTAGAGAAAAAAATGTAGTATTGGTGTCAGTGATACTCACCTAATATTAAAAATATACTTTGTTGTTTCTACATTAATTTGAAGATTGAATGTGAAATTATTGCAATATAAAAGTATATTTAAAAACTTTAATGTTAGGTGGGATTAATCGCGATTCATTTCAGAAATAAATGTGCAATTAATTAGTTAATTTTTTTGATTGACAGCACTAATTTTTATTCAACAAATACTCATTAAATTGATCAAGCGTTACCGTAATCTTTTATAACATTATAAGTGTCTTTACTATTTATAAAAAAATGCTGTTCTTTCGACATTTCTATTCATCAAAGAATCCTGCAAAAAAACTAGCATGGTTTGCACAAAAATATTAGACAGCACAACTGTTTGTAACTTTTATAAAATTAGAAAAATGTTTCTTGAGCAACAAATCATAATATTAGAATGATTTCTGAAGGATCATGTGAGACTGAAGACTGGAGTAATGATGCTGAAAATTCAGAATTATCATCACAGGAATGAATAATAGAAAACACTTATTTTAAATTGTAACAGTATTCACAATATAACAGTTTTTACTATTTTATTTTGAACAAATAAATGCAGCCTTGTCAAAAATTAGACTTAAATTTCAAAAACATTAAATCTTTGACCTCAAACTTTTGAATAGTAGTGTACAGTGGGTCAGGGTTTCCGCAGGGTCTTAAAAAGTCTAAAATTCGCTGTTCTAGGACTTACGTAATTTTAAACAGGTCTTAATTTTCCGATGTCCATGTAGCGCTACCTCTAATGCTCATTTCAATGCTCCTGCAGCACTTTAGAACGTTTTTTTGTTGTTGTTTGTTTCCGTGGTATTGTAGTTCTTTCTTTCGCTAGTCCAAATATAATTCGCTGTATTACGACTACAAATGAGACCAACATGCAACAGCCAATCAGCTTTCTGTTATTGGCGCGAGTTTCTCTCGGATTGTACCACAGACGTAAAATGGATTTTACTTTTCAGCAGAGGCGGACAAAGTACTCAACGCCATTACTTGAGTGAAAGTACAGATACTGCTGGTCAAATATTACTCCATTACAAGTAAAAGTTGTAAAGACAGATTTTTACTTAAGTAAAAGTACAGAAGTACTTGCTTTTAAAAGTACTTAAGTACCAAAAGTAAATTTCCTTTTTTATGTCAATGCACTGTTTTATTGTCGTACATAATACTTGCAATACTTCTGAAGCAACTTAGAGCAAAATCAGACAATATTGTGTCTAATATATACCACAATATTAACTTCTTATTATTGAATTGTTGTAAATAAATGTCACATTTGCAGCTGGTCAGTGTTAAAAAAATGCTGGGAAATCATTTCATGTAGCCCTACAAGAGTGATTACTGATAAACTGTCTGAAAAAAAGAAAGTCAAGTTTTAGAG
>NW_015560621.1:223903-226043 GCF_001515605.1 Sinocyclocheilus anshuiensis | reverse complement strand
GATACTCAAAAAGTGTACTTAAGTACAATACTCAAGTAAATGTACTTAGTTACTGTCCGCCTCTGCTTTTCAGCTATGGGGAAGTGCAAGTTTAGTGATACTTGGCTTGAAAAAAATGAATTTAGGGCTTGGTTAAGGCCAGTTGCTAACAACATATTTGAAGAGGATTACTTAGAGGAACTAAAAAAAAAGGAGGAACACTGTACAAACAGTTGCTGAAAGTCTTTCCAGAGATGCAGACAAATTTGCAGAGGAGGCTGAGGGCAAGGCTGGCAGTAAGATGGCTGAGCTAATAACTAAGTCAAATGCTTTGAGGAGGGCCAGCAAGGAGAATAGGTCTTAAATTTAATTAAATTTAATTCTTAATGGTCTTAAAAAGGTCTTTAAAAGTCTTAAATTTGACTTGGTGAAACCCTGGTGGGTATAGAAATAATGCCCCCCCCTTTAAAATAATCACATTTTGTTGCTTTGCAGAATATTGCAGAACATTAAAGGGGTCATATGATGCGATTTCAATTTTTCCTTTCTCTTTGGAGTGTTACAAGCTCTGGTGAGGGGCGTAACATTTCCGTCTCACGCTTGAGGTATTCGGCCAATCACAACGCACTGGATAGCTGGCCAATCACAGCACACCTCGCTTTTTCAGACCGATGAGCTTTGTAAAAATCGACGCGTTTCAAAAAGGCGGGGCATAGAGGAGAAACAATAATGTACAGTATGTGGAAAATAATGTGTTTTTTTAACTTTAAACTGCATACACACATTTCATTACACCAAATACACAAAATAATGTTCTTTTTAGCAGCATCATATGACCCCTTTAAGATAGACATAGTTTTTGTTTTATCCAGTTGTATTTACTCAGTGCAACTTATAACATTCAAGTGAAAGATATAACACCAACATGTCAGAAAAACAAACAAAAAAAAAAAAAAACGAATAACCGAGTCGGAAAAAGGATCACCCTCTCCAAAAGCCGTGGTCACAATAGACTTTGAGTGTACGAAATTTCTTCATACGTTGCAACGGTCGTGATATGACGTCACACTCTGCAGCGACTTTTTAAAAACGTAATTTTAACACATAACAAAAACGAATACATATCAAATGTATAAATATACAATCTACTACACTTTACTGCAGGTTTAAATTTATGTTCTTTTAATTCAGCTACGAGGTCATGCTGTAATGTATCCATCTGCTGTTGGTCACACGGTTTCACATGATGCGAATTCGCAGGTCAGAGTTCACCAAGCTTGAACATTGGAATGCAGAGAAATGCGAAACTTTTCACACAAGCTTGCATTTCCAGTCTGATGCATTCGCATGCGTATGAATGGAAGTCAATGGAATGAAAAGTGCAGTGTGACCTCCCCTTAAAAATGACTTGAAACTCAATCAAGTGTAGCTAATCACCTTCTCAATGGCACACAAAGCCATTTGACTTTCAGCTGTGATCAGTTGTGTTCATTTTGATGAGCTCAGCATGAAAAGAGCTTTCCTGGAGCATTTCAGTCCTTGTTAGTGCAACTGAAGCAAACAATCAACTATGGGTGGCAAGGCACTGTCAGAAGATCTCTGGGAGAAAGTTGTGGACAGGCACAAGTCAGGAGATGGATACAAAAAAATTTAAAGGCGTTATTGTGCCTAGAAGCACAATGAAGCCTATTATTAAAAAGTGGAAGGTATTTGGTAAAACACAGACCCTTCCTGGATCAGGACGTTGCTCAAAACTGGATGAACGAGCCAGGAGGAAACTGGTCAGAGAGGCGACCAAGAGGCCTCCACAAGAAAGGCCACATGCAGTCACGACTGAGCTTTGCCAAAACAAACCTTGAAGATTCTGAGGCAGATGAGACTAAAGTTGAATTACTTGGCCTCAACACCAAACGATTGGTTGGCGAAATCCAATACAGCTCACCATCCAAATAACACCATTCCTACAGTAAAGCATGGAGGTGGTAATATCTTGTTATGGGGGTGTTTCTCTGCAGCAGGGACTGGAGCAGTTGTCAGGATAGAAGGAAAAGTGGATGTGGCAAAATACTGTCAAATTCCTGAGGAAAATCTGCTGCTCTCTGCCAGAAAGTTGTCAATGGGAAGAAGGTTTACCTTCCAACATGACAATGACCCAAAGCAC
>NW_015560621.1:210460-223501 GCF_001515605.1 Sinocyclocheilus anshuiensis | reverse complement strand
CAAATTCTCCACAAATGTGGCTTGTATGGGAGGGTTGCAAGAAAAAGGCCACTCCACAAGAAAGGCCACATGCAGTCACGACTGAGCTTTGCCAAAACAAACCTTGAAGATTCTGAGGCAGATGAGACTAAAGTTGAAGTATTTGGCCTCAACACCAAATGATATGTCTGGCAGAAATCCAATACAGCTCACCATCCAAATAACACCATTCCTACAGTAAAGCATGGAGGTGGTAATATCTTGTTATGGGGGTGTTTCTCTGCAGCAGGGACTGGAGCAGTTGTCAGGATAGAAGGAAAAGTGGATGTGGCAAAATACTGTCAAATTCCTGAGGAAAATCTGCTGCTCTCTGCCAGAAAGTTGTCAATGGGAAGAAGGTTTACCTTCCAACATGACAATGACCCAAAGCACACAGCAAACCTGAGCACACAGTGGTTGAAGGAGAAAAAGGTGAATGTCCTGCATGGCCCAGTCAGAGCCCAGACTTAAACCCCATTGAAAATCTGTGGAATGACTTGAAGAGTGCAGTCCACAAACAGTCACCATCAAATTGAACTGAACTTGAGCAGTTCTGCAAAGAAGAGCGGGCAAATATTGCAAAGTCTAGATGTGCAAAGTTAGTAGAGAAAGAGACATATCCCAACAGACTGAAGGTTGTAATTAAAGCAAAAGGTGGTTCAACAAAATACTGACACATCCTTTTTCCAACTCAGTGATTCTGGGTGGTTATTTTTGTATTTTTTCCTGACATGTTGGTGTTATATCTTTCACTTGAATGTTATAAGTTTACGGAGTAAATACAGCTGGAAAAAACAAAAACTATGTCCGTCTTTATTTCAGGCTGCAAAGCAACAAAATGTGATTATTTTAAAAGGGTGTGATTCTTTTCTATACCCACTGTATATGTAATAATATATATGTAAGTCTCATCAAGTTTGTTCATTTTGACTTTGCTTCAAAAATATAGATAACACTGAAGTAGTAAAAACATGTTTTTGTTAGTAATACATTTTGATTGGGAATTATTTAATAACAGCAGTCACCTTCACTTTAGACCGTTAGTCAACAAATCCTTGGTAAACACTAGATAAGTATAAATGATGGGGGCTGACACGAATGTTCACCTTTCACTTAACCACACTGAATGGACCCTGAAATGCTCAATCGCAGATTATTTCAAGCTGATTTTAATTCACATGTTTGAAGGGGTGAGTTAACTCCGTAATGAATTCACATCCACTTGGCCATTCAGGCTGATTTTCAAACTGGTTGAGAATCAGATGATAATTTTCATAGAAATTGTTTGAGGAGCCAAAGCTTAAAACGATTTTTGCAAATAATGTATATGCATTGCACAAATAAATGAAACTGATTGGCCTAAAACAGCAGAGTGGTGTTCGTATCATTTTGCAGGATCTCAGACCGTGGCGGTGGCATTCCTCACAGCATTCTGGACCAGGTGATGGATTACCACTTCAGCACAGCTGAACAGAGCGCACAGGATCCCCGCATGAGCAACCTTTTCAACAACATAACCAACAGCGGCCCCCAGTCCGGACCCATGCATGGGTAAGAAGAGCTAGACCTGTAGAAAAATGTGCACAAGCTCAAATTAAAAGATGCTTCAAATGATTAGTGCAAAGGTTGGGTTTTTATGTAAATTATTGAGGGACTGCTTGGGATCATGTCTCTTTTTTTCAATTATAACATGCTTTTCACCTCTTCAGAAGTAAATATTTATGTCTTGTCCACATGCAGCAGCTGAAGATTCTGTGCATTCTTGCAAGATCAGTATAGTAGCTAAAGTGGTCTGCTCTACATGATCCAGATTTAACCAGTTTGATCTGGATCTGTAAGTCTAAAGTGCCAAGCCGGCACTCCTCACCATGAGCGGTCTCGATTCACAATTACAGAAGACCAGATGGCAACTGGCAGTACTTTTCTAATGAAAATAATTTGTTTTCCTGCTTGGAGTTGTTTATTAAGTTATTTGGCATAGTTGAAGGTTTATTTGAGGATTTTGATACATTAGGATGCGCTGTTGTGACATGTAATGGGATTGAAGAGCATCTCAGTGATGCCACTTGTTTTCTCCTCCAGGTTTGGCTTTGGTCTGCCTACGTCCCGAGCGTACGCTGAATACTTGGGAGGTTCCTTGGCCATCCAGTCGATGCAGGGCATCGGCACAGACGTCTACCTGCGTCTTCGGCACATTGATGGCAAAGGAGAGAGCTTCAGAGTTTGATGTCGTGGTCTATTTGTAGAGCTTGTGGGTCAGTCACCATGTTGAAGATTTTAAGGCTCGAAGAGGAACCAAAGCCAGGATGTTAAACAGTTGTCCTTTCACTCATATTGCCTGTCACTGCATCAGTATCACTGCGTTTTCTGCAGATTATGGGTGTCATGCTTGGCATTCGCACTGCGTTGTGTTTGTGTAGTGCACTGTGATTTCTGTCAAACTCTCAGCCTTAAGATTGCAAAGTGATTTCATGATTAAAATCCAGCGTGTTACTGTCCATCGTCACCAGTGGGACGAGTCCTTACACTCCAGACGCTTGCAGAAGACACTCTCCAGACAGCCATATCCTGCTTTTCTTCAGAAATGTGAGTGAATTGTTTGAACTCTTTGGAGATGCAGTGTTCACGCCAATGGTGAATGCAGAAATCTTCTATGAACTCTGAATAGAGGTCGACTGCCTTACGAAAAAGACTCATTCTGAAAATGTTGTCAGTGTCCAGATGTCAGTAGAAATCACAGTTTTGACATTTCACATTAACCATATGAGTTTAAGAGTTTGTTGTAGATTTCATGCTTGAAATGGTTTGCTAAAAAAGGCTCTTGGGGTTATAGCACAGCGCTAAAATATAAATGATAGTTTTGTTTTGTTTTGTTTTCTCACCAGCAAACAATGTTATAGAGATGTTCATATTTGAATGGATGTTTTTACACTCTGCCCACCTGCACATTTGGTCTCTTGATCGATTTTGTTCAGTTCATTTTCTAAAAGGATGCCAACATGTTTGAGGCTGAGAGACCATGAGATTTGTTTACCTGAATTAGAAATTTTCCCCAAATGACAAAAGTTCTATTGAGTTACTAATTGAACTGCTGGAGGAGGTCACAATACATAGTGCAAGTAATCTGTAACATTTTGTCTTGTAATGTTGTGCCTGTGTTTTCTTTTCTCTCCTTTTGAAATGACTCAAGAAAAGGAGCCTCCTTGTGTTTTCTGCTCATTATCTTTTCTCAAGAGCTGCAGATTTGTTGCCCCCTACTGGTGGAATCTGAGTATTAACTTTGACTTTAAACAATATGGACATACTGATGAGTTAGTGTAATGAATGATGTACAGTAGGTTTTGGATAATTTAGAATGACTAACATGCACATATTAACATTTTCCTTTGTTTATATAAAAGGCCAAACTGTGGCATGACACACTCAAAATGATATCAAGGATGGGATCATTTTGTTTTTTGTTTTTTTCTTTTTGATGTTGAGTTTGCATTACATAGATGCCAAATACACAGCTTTTTGGGCATTATAAAATTTTGGATGAGAACATTTGTGTTTTTTTTTCTTGATTTCCTTCCTTTCTCGGTTGGTTTTAATTTAATATGCTGTTCATATTGTGACATTTTGGCAGTATTTTTTTTTTAGCAGTAGGCTATAAATAGTAGTTAGGTGGTAGTAGTAGATATTTATACTTAAGTACTGCGGTACATTATAAAACAGTATGCAATGACATTGAGTGTAAATTGTCATATTTATTAATATTATTAAATGGATGCCGCCTTATTGGGACAATGAAGCCCTCCCTGCACCAATCGCTAACCATATCAATAACACTGAATTATTATTCCCTTATTTTTATTGAAAATAAATGCCTTTATGATCTGATATGTGATGGGAAAAAGAGACGAACGAATTTGGCAAAAGGCGGATTTGAACTTGGAATTCAAACTCGAATTTTGTTTGCATAATTTAAATATTTGTATTTACATATTTGATGTTATTTATATATTAAGCGTTAGCATTAGTTCTGGCAGGTCACGTGAGTCAAGCTTGCATCAGCTGATTCTCAGCTGATCACATCTACCTATAGGAATACGACACCGATCGCGGCATTCTTATATAAGCTCTATTCAGTATTATTCAGCAGCTTTTCAGCTTGCTCCGGAGCAAATTACCCTCCTCCATCCCCAGCTCCTCCTTTCGCCACAGTCAGGACTTGGCTTTCTGATATTCCTTGCTAATCAGACTCCTTTATCTTGAATAAAGAGTAACACTTAAATATCATTAAGTACATTAATGATATCTGCCTTATTCTGTTCTGTTAACCCTAGGGGGGTTATTATTGCTGCTCTCCCTGCTCATTCATGACAGGCTGCATGGATGCGCAGGGAGGTTTTTGCCCAGAACAGAACCATACCGCCAAACCAAACTTTATGCTAAGTATCTATCATTTTGACGATAGTGGACCTGACAGAAATGATATTACAGCAATATTATTATTTAATATCTTTGAAACAATCTAGTACATAATAGAATCAAGTCCGATCAAGTCAAATGACGTCACCTTTATCGCTATAGCGCTTTATACAGTACAGATTCATTGCATACTGCAATATAGTAGGAGTTGTATGGTAGTATGCCATTCTAAACACAGCTGCTGTACTGATTTCAGTGTGTATTTAGCAGATTGCAAATATAGTAGGTCATCCAGGTATTCCATGCATATAGAAAGTTTGCATACTATTATACATACTGGATACTGCAGAAATAGTAAGAGTATTGCATTTCGAACAAAGCATCTGTGAACAGCAAAAGGAGGAGTAAGGGGGCCGGCCCACTATTAAACTGGCCAATAAGAGGACGCTTTCTGCCTGTCACTCATTTTGCGTTCTGGGTTGATTGACATGCCTTTGGGGGAAAACCCCGACTTTATAGAATTCATTTGAAGAGAGGGCATAAAATGGCAGGAAAAATGCTTTAACTAAAATAAAGTTAATATAAAAGCATAAATTGCGACGCCCACATCACGTGATGCATGCAGAGCCCATAGGGGAGACCACGTGACAGCTACAGAAGCCCGATTAAAAACCGCGAACCGGTTCTTTCGAATTATTTTATTGAAAGAACCGGTTCAAACAACTGATTCAGTGATTATTTTATCTCAGCACGCAATTACGTCCTCACATGGTCCCCGACATCCTTGAGTGGCATGTTACATGCTCTAAACTTTGAAATAAAGTAATGTACATGAACACATTTGCTGTTTATTATGTTTTTTTCTATTAAGTTTCTTAAAATAATGGTATTTCATGTGTCCCTTTTAGCTCCTGCAGCCAAGCTTCAGCTCAAAAAGTCATAAGAGCCTAAATATAATTTGTATTTACATTAAGTAAAATTAATTTACATCGATATTTATTAAAACCGTTTTTTATATGGGTTGGGAAAAAAATTAGTTACATCATCGGCGTATTTCCAGTAGATTTTTTATTATATTGTAGTAGATATTTTATTATACATATTTGGCTTTCCGTTTATAGTTATGAGTCATATTTGAGGCGGCTCTCAGTTCAGTGAACTGCAGTGACTCGAGAACCGCGCAGACTGATTCAGTCCAAATCGTGAACAAACAATTCAGGTCGTTTCGTGCATAGACATATAAATACCTAGACGCCTCATTGGCCGCTTTGAGCTGTTGCTGCGATACGTCAACGCGTCCGCCATGTTTGTGAGGGCAAGACTGCCTTAAAAACAAATGGAGGTAAACGGAGGAGCTGCGGTTTTTTCTGGATAAAAACACGATAACGGTTACATTTATCAACCGATTTCAGAGGTTTGTGATCTACATGGAGTTAAAAATAACTCTGCCTCCAGTTATTTAGTTAGGCTTGGAAAATTATGAATTTTCGTACGAAATTGTGAAAGCTCACACTTGTCTCACTTGTTGATTTGATTGATTTTTTCGGTTTACAATTCTAATGTTAATGTAGTATAACATATAGATGTATATGTATATGTAGACATATACATGTTTTGTAATTTGAATGTACATTAAATGAAATTAAGTTGTTTCATTGCTTTCTCTGTCATCAACCCCAACATTTGAGCTTTTCTTGTGCTTCAGGTCAGAACACAGCTCATTCCCTTTGAAATACTGGAAGAAAATCTAAATAATACATCTTTAAGCACTAATAATTTACCATCATTGAGAACATTGAATAAAACCAGCGAATACAAATCAAAAAGTGACACTCTTGGTAGTCTGCTTTTTATTTTGATAGCACTCTACACAGATAAACTCCACAACAAACAATAACAAATGCAACTGATAATCCTTTATGGATCCAGTAAAACTTAGTTACAGTGGTAAAATATTATGCACTGATACAATGCACAGTAAAAGTGATATGTTATATTAAAAATTATATGTAGTACAAGTTGTAGTAAAGTGAATAATATACCTGTCCCGATATGAGAGTTGCCTTCACCAATATGGCGGCGACGTTGACGTGCGGTCGAGCGGCCAATGAGGAGTCTAGGTATTTATTATGTCTATGGTTTCGTGAACCTGTTTTGGTCAACCGATACATTGTAAAGATCCGACTCAAAAGAACGATTCGCTGAGGAATCGGACATCGCTGGAGCGGAAAAGACTAGAGCGGTCAACGTCCATTTCTCTCCCAGATCCCCTTTCTGTCGGCTGTCATGTGGATGTGAACACAGAAAGTGACTGGCAGCAAAGGTGAGTTGGATGCGAGCGCAAAGAGGACTTCAGTACAGTGCATGTGTGATCGGCGATGCTTTCTTATTGTGTGCTTCAGTCACTGCTGGTGGTTAGGAAGGGAAGTTGTGTGTGCTGAAAAACACATCTGTGGCCTGGCGTTCATTGTGTTCCGATTTGCAAGTTAATAAGTCGCACCTTGTTTAGACAGCGGCTGTTCACTAACAACCCTTTTTTTCCATGCAGTTTTATTTTGGTCACAGGCGGATGATGTGTTTTGCGTCTGGTGTGGCGCTCATTTACTGTCTATTTAAATAACAAACACACAGCAGCTACATTCATCTTTATAACTAATCACACGCTGTTGTATGTTGTAGGAATGTGGAAAGCATATGAAATGTATTGTGGCTCCACTATATGATCTGACTTGAGAAACAGGGCATATCTAAAATATTATGGAAATATCATTGGTACAGTTAAATATATATATTCTTGTTTATATAATGATTTTGAAGATTGACCGTGTATTGTGAATGCGTACAGCACCATAGAGCCCAAGACTAGCAGAACACAAAGTATTTCAATTTCAGTTATGCTATTTTTAACATACTATTTATCTTTGTTCATTCTCAGCATTTATTAATTCTAACTGTTAGTTGTAATTTCTAATTACTTAACATATTAATTTTCTATTTAACCAGAGATGTGTGATGAAAACCAGTCCTAAAGCAGGGCAAGGCCAATCAGGTATGTTTCAGATTTATAAAGTAATTTCTACCATTTTATATCACGTATAGATCTTCTGTAACAGATAGTAATACCATGACATATTCATGGTATGTACAAGATTCTAAAAAAAAGAATACAATGGAATTATCATGATATACAGATCCAAAAAGCATAAAAACATCACACTACTCTATCTGGTCCCTTTTTGGTACTTATTGTGAAATGTAAGAGTACTTATTTTTACATCCTAATTTTGACATTCTTATATTTCAATGCAGACATAAACTATTTTTTTGTGAATGTGTGAGACTTGCAATTCATTAACCGCTCTAGTTAACTAACAAAGTGCAGTAAGCTGTAAAACTATATGCACTACAATGCAGAATGTTTATCATTAGGATAATACATTAATATAATATGATAACAAATACCATTTTGCAATATCAAGCAGCATAACACCGTTTTTGTACAACTAAAATAACTAGAAGTGACTGACACTGGAAGCCTCACACATTCAAGTCACAAAAGGCTTCACCGCACTTATGTTAAAGAAAAAAGTGAATATTATATGATAGTATGTTTGCAAGCACAGTTACTATGAGCAGTGAGCTCAATGTGCCGATGGGCTCCCCCACGCCCGGGGGCTCAGACCGGCTGCAGGATGGTGGCGGGATGGACTACAGGGACTGGGTTCGCCGCAGCTATCTGGAGTTGGTCACCTCTAACCACCACTCGGTCCAGGCTCTCTCATGGAGGAAACTCTACCTCAGCAGGGCCAAGCTCAAAGCCTCCAGCCGAACCTCAGCCCTGCTGTCTGGCTTTGCCATGGTGAGTATATTACATTCTGTGATAAGTGTGAGCTGTCAAATGTATGTGACTCTTGGCCACACACTTTTGTGGATTATATTTCAGTGAATGTATCAGGAAACAGTTGCTATAGGTCAAACAAAGGGTGTGGCTTGTTGAAATTCTTCAGAAGCATCAGATGGCTTGGAGATAAGATTGTCTTGAATAATTGTTCGTTGCAACTTTGTATTGCTAACCACTTTTGGCCGAGATAACAGTGACCACCCACTTGACCGGAAGTATTTTTCACATTCATGTTCTCCGTAGGGATTTCAAACATTCTTCAGTAAAGGGTTATGAAAGCAACCCACTCTGAGATGAATCGTAACAGAACAAACTTTGATTTGAAGCAAACAAAAGACTGGAGCTAATTGAATTATAATAATTCTATCACTTTTATTATAGGACTCAACAGAATCAGTATAAGTGATTTATGGTTATTTACTGAAGTATAAAACAATTTATTTTTAGTTTATCGCACATTATTCAGACATAAACAAGAGTGTAGGCCGACTGCATTGTTTGCAATGATTCATGGGAGTGGGCAGTAGCTGTTGAGCTCAATTTCCATTGTAACAACAACATCTCTAATTGGTGGGTTTTTATTCAGGGTTATGGGTAGTGTAGTAGTTTTTGTTGGGTATTGTGCAAATAAACACTTTATTTATTTATTTTTAAAATGACACTGACTTTTTAAAAATGTTTTTGAAGTCTCTTATGTTCACCAAGTCTGCATTTATTTGATTTATTTGATTAGACACAGTGAAAGTAATAGTGTGAAATAAAATGTAATTTATTCCTGATGTTTTCAAAGCTGAATTTTCAGCATCATTACTCCAGTCTTCCTTCTTATCAATGTTGAAAACAGTTGTGCTGCTTGATATTGGTTTGGAAACCATGATACATTTTTTTCAGGATTCGTTGATGAATAGAAAGTTTAAAAGAACAGCTTTTATTTTTGTTATTATATATTTAAAAAAAAAATAGAAACCTTTTGTAACAGTTTTTTACTTTCACTTTTGATCAGTTTAATCAATCCTTGCTGAATACATTTTTTTTTTTTAAATGGTAGTATTTATCATCCTTTAACAACTTCAGAGCTCAAGGTAGATCTACCTTTTTACATTGTCATAAAAAAAATCAATTTCTCTGTGAGAAATGAATGGGATTTTTACTTCAGGAACCCCACTGCTAGTTGACCCCATTTGGTTCACATCTAATATTACCAGTTAAATTTTCATTATTGTTTATAATGTGTTTGTGACCAGGTGGCCATGGTGGAGGTGCAGCTGGAGATGCAGTATAACTACCCACGGTTCCTGCTCATTGCCTTTAGTGTATGTACTACAGTGCTGGTGGCCGTCCACCTGTTCGCCCTCCTCATCAGCACCTGCATCCTGCCCAATGTGGAAGCCGTCAGCAACATCCACAATCTCAACTCCGTCTCCGAGTCTCCCCACGAGAGGATGCACCTCTATATTGAGCTGGCCTGGGGCTTTTCCACCGCTCTGGGGATCCTTTTGTTCCTGGCAGAGGTGGTGCTCCTCTGCTGGATAAAGTTCTTGCCGGTTGACTCTGGGGCGCAATCCGCGTCAGCCCTGGCAGCCCTCAAGCAGAACAGCAGCCCGTCTACGGTTCAGCCCGGCCACAGCGGCTGGCAGGCGGCCTTGGCCTCCACCATCATCATGGTGCCGGTCGGATTGATCTTTGTGGTGTTCACCATTCACTTCTACCGCTCGCTAGTGCGACACAAAACAGAGCGGCACCATCAGGAGATCGAGGAACTGCACAAAATCAAGGTGCAGCTGGACGGCCATGAGCGAGGCCTGCAGGCGGTGTGAGATCTAGGGATGCTCTTCGTTGACTCTTCAAGCACATTAAAACTCCTTCTTGAGTCTTTTGGGCTTATTTTCTGTTTTATTCTGAGAGGAAATGCCTTGTTACCTGGTGGAAGGATTACTCTTGTAGAAATTGAGAAGGCTTTACAGCAAAAAAGGCGCACGTTTACAAAATTTCAACCGCAAGGGCTATTTATTTTGTATTTCTTTAGGCTGTAGGTCATTTGGACGTGTTTTTAAGTGCAATTTTCTCTTTCCATGTTTCTGAATACACAAAAATGGATGTCATGGAGTGGCTTGCTTTAATATCATTTGCCGGTTTCTCTTCCTTTTGCGGTGCCATCCTGGATCGATAAGTGTGTCACAGATAATGAGACCAAATGAGTTGGTCTTGGATCCATTATGAATCAGAGCTGCCAGAGTATCTTTAACTGCAATTTCCAGCTCTTATAATATACATGTCTGTTTGAGCTTCAGTTTAAAGTGATAGTTCACCCAAAAATTGAACATTATATTATCATTTACTCACCCTCATGTCGTTCCAGACCTGCAAAACTTGCTTTCTTCAGCACAAAAGAAGATATTTTGAATTGCTTTTGTCCATACAATGAACGCCAGTGGTGTTCAAAACAGCAATGGACTTCGTTGGTTTTCACTGTATGGGCACATCAGTCACTGTTTAGCAGAAGAAAGAAAGTGATAACGGTTCAAGTGAGGGTGAGTACATGATGACTGAATGTTCATTTCCCTTTAAGTAAACAAAAAAATAAATAAAAAATGTGATGCACCACATATACAGTAGTTTGTCTGTGTTTAATAGTGAATCTATAATACTGTAATCTCTCAGCCTGCAGAATTGTCGTCCCAAAAAAGGATTCATTTTAAAGCAGTTACAGATGTATCGCTCGTACTAGGCCTATATGTAGTGCAGTATTTTTAGCTTGGGTGTGAATCTCGACGCTTTAGCCAGACTCACTGCATGCTTGTATTTCATTGAAGGTTTTGCATGTGTAATTTAATGCACTGTCACTTGTTTTTGTCCATTTTTCAGACAAGGCCTATTGAATGTTATTCTTGTGGGTTACTAGAAGTTTACATTGTCACGTCAATAAAGTCAATGATGATTTGCTCCAACAAATGACTTTTAATGGGCACAGTTAGTTATAAAAATACTTGAGAAAGACAAAATGCTTTGCTGAGCTGAAATTGTTTAATGTGAACTGAGTTGGCAGTCATATCGTCATGCTCAAAATACCGTCTGGTATTTATGTAACAAGTCAATTTGAGGAAAACATTCCAGGGGGAAAAGAAGTCAGACCAATTTCTGCCTGCCTTAAAAAAACTAAACTGACAAAAGTGCACTTGTAGTATTAGGTCATGGAAATGATGTGTCCGGTTTGTTTTTAGAGTATGCAGACAGATTTCATCTGCTGTAGGTCTTTCAGAACGCAGAGTTATAGTTTGTTGCTTCATTTCATGCCTTAAGCATTCATTTAATTCAATAGTAAGTTCATGAGTCGACTCTGTAATAAGGCATAGTGAAGCACCACTCTTTATACAGTTGCACTTGCAGTGTGAATGCTCAAACACAAACACACTTGACCAAAATTGTGTACTCTGCTTATGGGGGCTTTAAAAAGCACTATGCTTTTTGTGTGTGTGGGAAAATACTTTTAGTATCATTTTTGATACTTCTGTTGTATTGTGCCATACTGTCAATATATAAACGCATATCTAGTGTGAAACGTGTCCAGAACATGTAGCCGACCATTATCAAAACATTTTGTTGAGCATGTCCTTTCACACTCTATCTGTACTTGTATGTTAATTTATGTCAAATAAACACAACCAGTTTTGTTTACTTCAAAATTTTACCATTTCTGTGTCCAATCAAAATTTGACATGCCTCGGTGAACTGTTCAAGAAAAGACTGCTGCTTTCCTTGTGACTTTCATATTGTCTTGTTACAATCAACGAAGTTCTCAATCAGCAGATGACCTAAGAGGATGAAAATGCCTGGGTTATATAACTCAAATCTCATTTCCATTACGATATCTTATTAAAATTGCTAAGTATTTATACATCAATGTAGTATTTTGTTGTACTGTCCTTAATGTTTAAAAAAAATTATACTGTATTACAGTACGAAAAATGTAAATTATAATAATCATTTGATAAATGTGCTTAATTCCATTAATATTACAATGGTACAGAAATTGGATTCATTTTATTTTCATGCAAAATATAATGCCTTTTATTTTAGTTTTGGGGTGAAATATGTATAGCCTGAATGCACTGTAAGTCACTTTGGATAAAAGCGTCTGCTAAATGCATAAATTATAAATTATTAAAATTAAATAAATATGTCTGGACAAGTTTGTGTGAGATTCATATCAGTGCATAAGAGTGATCCTGGTCAGTATCTGTTGTTCCTGGGAAGCATGTGAATAGTCAGGTTTCACAGCTGTGACTGGCAGGCACACATGAACTGAGGCTGCAGTCGATAAGGCGACAGGCTGGCTGAGAATGGCATTGTAAATGAGATTAAAGCAATATGTGTCTAGTTATAATGCATAAAACACTAAATGCCTAATATACCTTCTTCAAAAAGATTTAAAGGGGTCATATGATGTTGCTAAAAAGAACATTATTTTGTGTATTTGGTGTAATGAAATGTGTTTATGTGGTTTAAGGTTCAAAAAACACATTATTTTCCACATACTGTACATTATTGTTTCTCCTCTATGCCCCGCCTTTCTGAAACGCGTCGATTTTTACAAAGCTCATCGGTCTGAAAAGCAAGGTGTGCTGTGATTGGCCAGCTATCCAGTGCGTTATGATTGGCCGAATACCTCAAGCGTGTGACGGAAATGTTACGCCCCTACCATACTGTGA
>NW_015560621.1:210101-210352 GCF_001515605.1 Sinocyclocheilus anshuiensis | reverse complement strand
GAGCGGCGGCGGCCTAGAGTGAGCAGAGGCCGGGGGCTAGAGTGAGGAACGGCCGGAGGGCTAGAGTGAGCAGAGGCCGGGGGCTAGAGTGAGGAACGGCCGGAGGGCTAGAGTGAGCAGAGGCGGCCTAGAGTGAGCAGAGGCCGGGGGATAGAGTGAGGAAAGGCCGGAGGGCTAGAGTGAGCAGAGGCGCCCTAGAGTGAACAGAGGCCGGGGGCTAGAGTGAGGAACGGCCGGAGGGCTAGAGGGAG
>NW_015560621.1:209573-209808 GCF_001515605.1 Sinocyclocheilus anshuiensis | reverse complement strand
GAGTGAGCAGAGGCCGGGGGCTAGAGTGAGGAACGGCCGGAGGGCTAGAGTGAGCAGAGGCCGGGGGCCTGAGAACGGCACGGCCGGCGGATTCAACGAATGAGGCTTGCGGCAACCACACTTGACGACCCCGGGCTGGACTCCGCTTCGTCCACGGTGAAAGCCGATCCGGTGATCCACAGCGCAAAGTTGTTGTATTTCCTCAGCAACCAGCACGGATCAGCTCCAGGCATGA
>NW_015560621.1:207401-209458 GCF_001515605.1 Sinocyclocheilus anshuiensis | reverse complement strand
CAAAGTAGTTTCGCTTTCACAACGAAACACACAGCGCCTTCACGACATGGCGGCGGCGGCAACAACAGTACTACAGCGAGAATAAAAGTTACACCTTCTTTCTTTGCGTGAACATTTGGGCGGCGTTATGCAAATCTTCCCACATCATGACGTAGACATGTGGGGGCGTGTTAGAACGAGCCGTTTTAGGTAGGCGTGGCTGACTCTTAACTTTTATAAAGAATATCTCTTTGGATTTGAGACTTTACTCTTAGCAACTTTACAGATCTTCTTTATGCACCAAGAGCTTGTAACACTCCAAAGAGAAAGGAAAAATTGAAATCGCATTATATGACCCCTTGCAAAAAAACATGCATCACAACTTTTAATGGTGAAAGGTATTCTAGAAATATATGTATTTGGAATAGCATATTTCTGCATTACGTTGTATGTTGTATACTGTGCATTGTTTACAAATTTTCTATATGCAACAAGATAATTCTCATTGCCAAATGTTTCCCACAATGAGACGTTCTTAGCTTCTTCAAAGTGACGAATGCACTGGTATACCTACCACAGAATCTTTTTTGACTCATTTAATTAATTCAGGTGAAGCTGTTGCACCACAGGCTAATTAATGATGATGAAGTGTGAACAGGTGTGCAGAGGCCTCTAGACAAACTATATAAAGGTTGAAAGGCAAAAGGAGTTTATTTACCTAATCAGTAAATGACTTGCCAAACAGTGGTTTTGCATGAAGATAGTACTAAAACCCAGTTTCAGGCAGGGATCCAGGATGTCTGGAGTGTTAGAACAAATTCAGATGCACATTATGCATAACCGAGCAAGTATTTATTGATTTGTGGCTATTTTTTGTTTTGAAACAAGCATGTGTTTGAGGGAAGGATTTATTTTAAGTTAGGATTTATAAAGTTAGGATTTATAAATAAACCAAGCAAAGGCTACTTCAGTCTTTGGAAACTAACCAGATGATGACATCTTTGTCAACTGGATGTAGTGAAAAGATTGATTTGAGATGTTCCTTGATGGCAGGTCCTACTACCACATTCAGGTTTTGGTTAAAGTGTTTTTCAGTTATTCAAACTTTAGTAGATGTTTTAATAAGTGATTCTGCTTAATTGTTGAAAATGACCATGCAAAGATTCCTGCAGCGATGATGATCGAAAGAACATAACTGACTTGGTATTGCTGCCCTTTGGCATCATTGACCAAGATCTGATTGACCAAGTTTAATCTTCTCTCTGAGCTGCAAGCATCTCATGTTTGATGAGTTTGAGCAGAGACCCAGTTTGCATTACTGCTACTACAAAGGTAGGAACCAAAGATTGTTTGCAACTCTGAACTTTAATGTCCTGATTGTCTTAACAAGTGGCACATTCTATAATAAATGTATTTCAGTAAGTTTTCAGGGAGTGGTAACACAGGGTCTCATGGGTCTGGGGAAATTCCTTGGCCCTATATTTAGACTAAGAATATCAATCTACCAGTTCTGTGAACACACTGGTTTAAACACTCTTGTAGACTCAACACGGAGTGCTTAATGTCCTGGGCCCCTGAGCACAACACTGTTGCCACTTTACTTTTAAAAACAACGGAAAGCAGTGTAAATGATGACTGAGTTTAAATTAAATTCACAAAGCGTAAATTCTATAGAGAGGGGGAGTAAAATCTGCACGTTTTTCATAGCACGAGAGCCCAAAAGTTCTAGAAGTCTTTAAAAATATTCATAGAGAAAACAAGACTGACCCATCATGAGTTCTGAAGCTACATAGACTTGATTTTTGCTTCAAAACAACATATGTGATTGATCTTGGAGCTTATTTTAATTTGGTTTAGCTCACTGATCACTGTTGTGCTCTACTGAATATGCTTGACCTCATACTTGCATGGGATGTCCGAACCCCTTTATCTGCTTAATTCAATACACCTGAATCAGCTATTTGAGCTTTTTGGCTTCCCTTGAAAATTATGAGGGTATATAGAACACTACAGTGATGACTTATTTTTGTAGGCCAACCAAGCGGCAACCTTCCGGTCTCTCTCGTGAAACCAACACG
>NW_015560621.1:200822-206835 GCF_001515605.1 Sinocyclocheilus anshuiensis | reverse complement strand
CAAAAAGTGGTTTTGGTCTATATAGCTAATTTTGCCCTTCATGACAACTGTGAGGGGGGCGAAATTTTTTTTTATGACTCATCTGTTTAAATTATATTAAGCCTTTAAAGTTCTGCATAATTAAGGGCGTGGCCACTTGACGAAACACACAGCGCCTTCACGACATGGCGGCGGCGGCAACAACAGTACTACAGCGAGAATAAAAGTTACACCTTCTTTCTTTGCGTGAACATTTGGGCGGCGTTATGCAAATCTTCCCACATCATGACGTAGACATGTGGGGGCGTGTTAGAACGAGCCGTTTTAGGTAGGCGTGGCTGACTCTTAACTTTTATAAAGAATATCTCTTTGGATTTGAGACTTTACTCTTAGCAACTTTACAGATCTTCTTTATGCACCAAGAGCTTGTAACACTCCAAAGAGAAAGGAAAAATTGAAATCGCATTATATGACCCCTTGCAAAAAAACATGCATCACAACTTTTAATGGTGAAAGGTATTCTAGAAATATATGTATTTGGAATAGCATATTTCTGCATTACGTTGTATGTTGTATACTGTGCATTGTTTACAAATTTTCTATATGCAACAAGATAATTCTCATTGCCAAATGTTTCCCACAATGAGACGTTCTTAGCTTCTTCAAAGTGACGAATGCACTGGTATACCTACCACAGAATCTTTTTTGACTCATTTAATTAATTCAGGTGAAGCTGTTGCACCACAGGCTAATTAATGATGATGAAGTGTGAACAGGTGTGCAGAGGCCTCTAGACAAACTATATAAAGGTTGAAAGGCAAAAGGAGTTTATTTACCTAATCAGTAAATGACTTGCCAAACAGTGGTTTTGCATGAAGATAGTACTAAAACCCAGTTTCAGGCAGGGATCCAGGATGTCTGGAGTGTTAGAACAAATTCAGATGCACATTATGCATAACCGAGCAAGTATTTATTGATTTGTGGCTATTTTTTGTTTTGAAACAAGCATGTGTTTGAGGGAAGGATTTATTTTAAGTTAGGATTTATAAAGTTAGGATTTATAAATAAACCAAGCAAAGGCTACTTCAGTCTTTGGAAACTAACCAGATGATGACATCTTTGTCAACTGGATGTAGTGAAAAGATTGATTTGAGATGTTCCTTGATGGCAGGTCCTACTACCACATTCAGGTTTTGGTTAAAGTGTTTTTCAGTTATTCAAACTTTAGTAGATGTTTTAATAAGTGATTCTGCTTAATTGTTGAAAATGACCATGCAAAGATTCCTGCAGCGATGATGATCGAAAGAACATAACTGACTTGGTATTGCTGCCCTTTGGCATCATTGACCAAGATCTGATTGACCAAGTTTAATCTTCTCTCTGAGCTGCAAGCATCTCATGTTTGATGAGTTTGAGCAGAGACCCAGTTTGCATTACTGCTACTACAAAGGTAGGAACCAAAGATTGTTTGCAACTCTGAACTTTAATGTCCTGATTGTCTTAACAAGTGGCACATTCTATAATAAATGTATTTCAGTAAGTTTTCAGGGAGTGGTAACACAGGGTCTCATGGGTCTGGGGAAATTCCTTGGCCCTATATTTAGACTAAGAATATCAATCTACCAGTTCTGTGAACACACTGGTTTAAACACTCTTGTAGACTCAACACGGAGTGCTTAATGTCCTGGGCCCCTGAGCACAACACTGTTGCCACTTTACTTTTAAAAACAACGGAAAGCAGTGTAAATGATGACTGAGTTTAAATTAAATTCACAAAGCGTAAATTCTATAGAGAGGGGGAGTAAAATCTGCACGTTTTTCATAGCACGAGAGCCCAAAAGTTCTAGAAGTCTTTAAAAATATTCATAGAGAAAACAAGACTGACCCATCATGAGTTCTGAAGCTACATAGACTTGATTTTTGCTTCAAAACAACATATGTGATTGATCTTGGAGCTTATTTTAATTTGGTTTAGCTCACTGATCACTGTTGTGCTCTACTGAATATGCTTGACCTCATACTTGCATGGGATGTCCGAACCCCTTTATCTGCTTAATTCAATACACCTGAATCAGCTATTTGAGCTTTTTGGCTTCCCTTGAAAATTATGAGGGTATATAGAACACTACAGTGATGACTTATTTTTGTAGGCCAACCAAGCGGCAACCTTCCGGTCTCTCTCGTGAAACCAACACGGAAGTGACTAAAACTGCAATTCATCAACTGGCCGCTAGAGGCTGGCTCCAAAAGGGAGTCAGTCCCATAGACTCCCCATGTTAAAATGCCCAACTTCACAGCAGAAAAATGTTTACAGCCTGGTACAAAAAGTGGTTTTGGTCTATATAGCTAATTTTGCCCTTCATGACAACTGTGAGGGGGGCGAAATTTTTTTTTATGACTCATCTGTTTAAATTATATTAAGCCTTTAAAGTTCTGCATAATTAAGGGCGTGGCCACTTGAGTGACAGGTGCATTGCTGCTGCTGTCACCACCGTCAAGCTAGGTGGGCGTGGTTTCAACAACCAGCTCCCGCCTCTTTGCCCATTTTTTTCGATTATCCGGGAGTGACGCGCTGCCAAGATGGCGACGGCCGTCTCCGCCCACTTTGAGCTTCAAAAACGCTCTTCAGAAACCTACGGGTGACGTCACGGACACTATGTCCATGTTTTTATAGTCTATGAGGCCAACCTAGAAGTTAGCATTACTCTGGTTCCCTTGACAAAAACCTAACAGGGTTTTTTTCCATTGTCTTATGGTTTATTGCAGAAAAGCAGCTCTCTCATCACAATCTTCGCAAATGAACACTTTTATTTATTTAATTTTGAAGCCTAAGTGATCACCAGAGGTAAAAAGCTTAATATAGGCTATAAACGAACTACACCACAGTCACATGATGTCATCATCACAACTAATGCTGCATTCACGCCATGTCTGACTACATGTGACGGTCTACTTGGAGTTGTTCACACCCTTGGACTCAGAACTATCACACTATCAATGCCTAAACATTGCGCCTTATGAATCTGAGGTGGTCAGGTGGTACAAGTTATAGCTCTCAGAAAATTCCCAGTTCACAAGTTGTAATTACGAGTTCTACGAGGAGGATATGAACACTGTTTACAATTTGCTATCTCGTAATCGGAAATTATGATAAGGTGTGAACGCACCATAAGCTTCCGACAACTCTTTCAGTCTTTATTTGATGTAGATTTTCCTTGGAAGTTTGACGACGACGATCAACGGCACAAAACATGCATAAACAGTGCGCGCGCGAGAGAGAGAGCAAGAGAGTGGAGACAGAGCAACACTTCCTCACCAGCTGCCCTGACTATGAAGAAATTAGACATTTTATCCCAAATTTGAAATACTTTACCCTGACTTCAAAATGTTAAACAAGAAAACACAACTTCAATATTTATTAGGTGAAAAACAAGATTGTATCTTGCTAGCAGCAAACAGATACATTGATGCCTCATGCCTGTCACAAAAAGAGGGAGGAGTCAACAAATCAGTAGGGATGGGCGTATCGATCCAAATTATCGATATATCGTTGCTGATAAACAATGCTTATCAGAGGACAGAAGGACAGTTATTATCATATATCATCATTATATAATATCATAGTTTCTGTAGTATTTATAGATTTGAATCATGTGTAAACAAAAAACATATTTGAACAGTGTAAACAAAAATATAACCTAATAAGTTACAATTAAGGTGTATTGAATGTTAAAATGCGTTTTAAACAAAGTTAAGTGCTTATCATTACCCATTTTACTCTTAGTAATTTAATAATTTCATAAATTTCATAATTTAAAAGTTTAGTTCAGAAGTATCGAATCGGTATCGATATCGACGATACTGCCTTGAAAAATATCGATATCGTATCGAAAACAAAATAAGTAGTATCGCCCATCCCTACAAATCAGTGACGCGCCCACACACACACCACGTTGAATTATAAATTGTTAGTAGAATTCTAAAATGTTAATTTGTTCTACTTTTTAAATGTATATACATGCATGTTTTTGTTGCACATATATCTGTTCTAGATTCAATGTAAACACTGTGCTTTGGCAATACATTGTAACAATTGTCATGCCAATAAAGCACATATTTTTATTAATTGAACAGAGAGAGAGAGAGAGAGAGACTACCTGAATGACTGAGCGCGTCCTCCATCAGGTTGAAGTCCGCATGAAAACAAAATTGACTTTATTTACTTTACTAGCGCACATTGCTAGTAATTATGTGAACAATTAATCCGTGCAACTTAATCCGCTGAAAAAAATTGTTTGTCTTCGTAATCTTTCATCAAAATCTGAACATTTACTTCCGCTCTGGAATGGCATTCCTTTTCTGATGACATCAGTTTGACGGCTTGGGCAGTATATGCTTAAACACACCCCTCCAACTGTTAGATTGCTATGAGTGACAGACAGAGAGGAGGAGCGCAAACATAAAACCATGCCCTCTATTCAATATTCCGTTTCAGCTGGAAATACGTCACTACACTGAAATAAAGTCGGCAGCAACTTCCGGTTCACGAGGACTTTGTCATATTCATAAAAACATTAGTTTGCGATGTCCTAAGAGTAATGTTGTTGTAATATCCTAATATATTTTCAATGTTTAAAGGTAACATACTCCCTCATGACTGGTGTCAGTGCTATAAAGTGAAGCTTCAGCTTTTCCCCGTTGTTTATCCCAGTGTTTACCCCTCACGTCACTAGCTCCGCCCTTGCGCCATTGCTCGTGACCGGAAGAGAAGATGAGTAGTTTTGAGGGGGAGGGGAGGTTAACGTTTTTGATTAAAGATTAGGAGGGCACATGAATTGAAAAAACATAATGAAGTGCACGGATAAATTATAATAAACACTACAGTATTCCATTAAAAAATAAGCATTTTCAATTTTGATTTCATGGTGACTTTAAAAGTACAAGTTTCAATAGATCTCTATTACTTTTTAATTCATTTTACAAAAAAACAAAACTTTTCTGACAAACTGAACAAAATGACGCAAGTTTATGATTAAAACATAAAATGGGATCAGAAAAATCAACATAATTCATACCACATTAACATATGTTAATCACAAAAAGTCACCTGTGATCAATTTCTGAGAAATCAATTTTTCATCTAAAGTGAACGTATCTTGATTTAACATACTTGTACTGGAGACAAATATGTATTTTTTGCAGCACATGCACCATTTAATGCCATGACTTTATGGATTTAAGACTTTCTGCATCAATTTAAGAGTTTAATTTGTGGCAGGGCGAATTACAACCTTTTTTGGACCGCAGAAACCCTGTTCTGGTGAGAATGACAGGCTTCTCAAAATAACTCAAGGCAGTAACAATTTAAACAATATATTTTATTTGTTAACTTATGTTCAGCTATTCTTTTTAATAGTTAGCTATTTTTGAATTATTTGGTTAATCTGTCATCAAAGCTGGTCACCAAATTGGTCACAGACACAGAGATTTATATGGGATTACATCTCTGCCACAATTCTGCGCATGAAAGATCATATTTTGAGCACACAAAAGTGTGTTTTGCACATGCGCGAACTGAGTTTTGTGGAGAAAATGTTTGTCTCGCAAAGAAAGTATTTAGAGCGCACGAAAATCAATTTTGCATTTAAAATAAGTTTTTGAATTTGTGCAGACCTTCTCTTTTGCTCGTGCAACGTTTCACTAGCTTGCTCCCTTGATGCCAGCCCTCAGTGCTCTCTAAATGCCAACAGCTCGCTTGCTCAACACAACCTAGCGTTACAATATGCCATAATTCCAGCCAATCAGAGACGAGGCTGCTAAATTCTGATTGGCTGCCTTGACAACCAATCACAACATTTCTTGCATTACCTCGACAGCAGAAGAGGAAAAATACAGTGCATGCGTAATTATTATGCAAGTTGATATTCTGATCATATTTTTTCCAAGCACATTTGACCAATTCCAAACGACATCAATCTTAATAACTACTATTAATCTTGTATTTAATCATTTATAATTGATATATAATTATTCA
>NW_015560621.1:182213-200133 GCF_001515605.1 Sinocyclocheilus anshuiensis | reverse complement strand
GAGGCTGCTAAATTCTGATTGGCTGCCTTGACAACCAATCACAACATTTCTTGCATTACCTCGACAGCAGAAGAGGAAAAATGTAGTGCATGCATAATTATTATGCAAGTTGATGTTCTGATCATGTTTTTTTCCAAGCACATTTTACCAACAAACGACATCAAGCTTAATAACTACTATTAATCTTGTATTTAATCATTTATAATTGATATATAATTATTCACGAAGGCTGGAAGTGAAAAATGTCTTGTATTCAGTGTGCATATTTAAGCAGATTTTATTTTACAGATAAAATGAGCCAAAAAAGAGATTTAACGCAGATTAGAAATTGCAAAGTTAATGCATAACCATTGGACAGCAAAATGCTCAGTGGGTCAGCAGGGTCAGTCAAAAACATGTGGAGAAGAAAAGATGCATGTTAACTGCAAAAGAATTAGGAATTAAGGTGAAGAATTAGGTGTGAAAGCACCAGGAACCATTTAGTCTCCAGCGCCACCATTTTCCAGAACTGCAACCTACCTGGAGTCTCCAGAAGTACAAGGTGTCAGGCTCTCAGAGACTTAGGTGAAGTATAGAATCCTAAAAATGACCCCTACTTAATAAGAATCACATACTGAAGTGTAGTAAAATACTTGAAGACTGATTTATATATAGGCTTTATAGACAGCTAAGCTGAGAGTGACTCTTGAAGGACCAGCACCACATCCTCTTGTACCATTGTTTGAAGAATTTATCTTCCAGAATCTGGCAGTAAGTTTTGGGAGTTCATTTTTAGTCCATCTCGAGATTTTATCTGTAGAAGGTAACCTGCTTAATAATTATGCACACCTCAATATAAGGTGTTTTTCACGAACAATAATAGATTATGTGATTAAATACAAAATTAATAGTAGGTATTAAGATTGATGATGTTTGTAATTGGTAAAATGTGCTTGGAAAAAAATATAATCAGAATATCAACTTGCATAATAATTAGGCATGCACTGTATTTTTCCTCTTCTGCTGTCGTGGTAATGCAAAAAATGTTGTGAATGGTTGTCAAGGCAGGCAATCAGAATTTAGCAGCCTCGTCTCTGATTGGCTGGAATTATGGCATATTGTAAGTAACGCTGGGTTGTGTTGAGCAAGCGAGCCGTTGGCATTTAGAGAGCACTGAGGGCGGGCATCAAGGGAGCAAGCTAGTGAAACGTTGCACGCGCAAAAAAAGGTCTGCACACATCCACAAACTTATTTTAAATGCAAAATGCACTTTTGTGCGCTCAAAATATCTTTCGCGCACAGAATTGTGGCAGAGATCTATGCCTATAGATTTACTTTAAATTTCACCAAGCTGATTACTCAATAAAAACTCCTACAGATCATGTTTTCAGGCCATTTAAGTCTTATTTTTATGTAACAAAGTGATTTTATATAAGTGTGTGAGTTGTTTATTTACTTTTTTTTTTTAAATGAGTCTTCCCATTAATGCCATTATATTGTTCAACGCGAAACGCGCATGAACACAAGAGGCGGGATTTATCGCATGAACCAATCACAGCCGAACATAACCAGTCATACCCAATCATATCACGATAGAGGCATTGCCTCCTCTCGCGTGATTTTTCCCCCATTCATTCTCAATTACCCCCCACCAAACTCACCTCACGCTTTAGGTGGTCTGTTAAAACTCAATGGGCTCAGGGGAGGCGAGAGAAACTCGGACTCCTGCTGCAATTTTACCTGCTGGTGTCATGGTTGGACAAAGTTTCTTTTAGAAAAATGATTTATACACTTTTTAATGTTATATTTTGTAATATTGGCGTCGTTTTATTTTTGTACTATTTTTTTGGGGGAGACAATTTTGAGGAGACACTGCCTTCCTTGCCTACTCGGAGGAAACGCCCCTGTTCTCTAGTGACTCTCGAATAAGAGTCGGCAATGATGTTATCTGTACAAATGTAATATTTACACATTTCATAAAATAATAGTCCATTATTATATATAATTTAATTAAACAAATTGTATTAACTTAAAAGCTTTTTAGCCTTCTTTAGAATAACAATTAACACTAAACCTGTTGTTCACCTGAACAATGTGCAATAATTATGTAAAATCAGACAGATCCACATTAATAATGCATCTTGGAAACCAAATTAAACAGATTTGACCTGTCTATCCATCAGGTGTGTATATTTTAATGAGGTGCTGCAGTCCTGAAGGGTAGCCAGTGAGGGGACACCTGTGATTGGCTTTAACGTACACATATATACACTTATAACAAAACACATAGCCTGAAGTGGCAAGCGCAGTGTCATTGCTGCGCACTTTCCTGCAGAGCGGGCAGACTTTGATGTGTGTGTGTGAAGTCTCCTGGCTGTGCAGGTGGAGAGGCGGTGGAGGGGTTGGAAGGGAGGTCAAGGATTTAACGGTGCTCTGGTTCTCGGATGAATACCACCACTCCAGGAACTGCAGGAAAAACACTCCAATCGAGAGGCTGGTTGAAAGAGACACAGCCAAACCACCAACTGCCGTAGAGACCAGACGCTGAAATTTCTCTCCAAAGCTGAAAACACAAGAGATTTTTGCTTTAATTAAACATCTTTATATTTTGGTAAACCTCAAGAAAATAATTTAGTATAGACTCTAAATAACCTACCTTTGACTGGGGCTCAGTGCCGGGCCTGATGGCTTGAGATCTAGGCTGTGTATGTCATTAGCTGTGAGATATGAGAGTTTAACCCCTGCCAGCCACAGAAGCGGAGAATGTGTCCGTGTTTTGCCGAAAACATACAAAAGCTGATGGCAAAAGACCCAGCCATCCCAGGCCATGCACACAAAGGGGTACGCAGCCAAAAAAGCCCTGTACAACTTCTGCATGATGGACTGCGGCAAGCGGATGGAGAAATCGTCCTCATCTCTCTGTCGAGCCAGGACTTTTTCCAGTTTGGTGTGTAGGTAAGGAAGGAGGGCCAGTAGGAACAAAGAGCGCCAGTGCTGTCTGCGCCGGAGTCCCAGATGAGCTGCACGTGTGCCGTCTTCTCCTACACGTTTCAGACCGTAGAAATTCTCCGAAAATGAGGCGCTGGTGTGGGAAAGGAAATGATGCTGCAATAACACGTCCAGGATAGCATAAATCTCATCAAACCTCTGCCAAAGAAATCCATAGCGAGCGGGGTTAGACGTAGCAAGGATCTGTGGACAAAGGCAGGGTCTACACATCAGGAGTATTCAATGCCAGTAAATACTGTAAAGTTTATTTTATTACTATTTTTATAACTATTTTTTAAATATATAAAACAATAGAAGTATGTTTGCATGCTAGGGGGTCCATGGAACAGTTTAGAGAAAAAAAGAAATGTAAAAAGAAATAAAAAATAAGATTTAAAAAAATTACAAATTATAAAAAAAAATTTAAAAAAAGATTAAGTAAATAAATACATAATGTACAACAGTACAGGACTACATTAAGTAGAAAAATAGTGTAAAATTTAATTTAATATAAACTAAATATTTTCCAAAACTAAGTATTTTTCACAAAATAAATTGCATCTTTATACAAGAAACTCTATAGATGTCTTTTACGTTTTATCATGTGGATCCGTCACATGACGAAGATCATATTTGGGTGTCTATGGCATCAAAAAGTTTGAAATCCAAGGTCTATGCTTACAAATTTGTTTATTTTGTGTTTTTGAATACAGTTTTGAGTAAATAGCTTCAGGCAGTCCAATTCAGCCTGGTTTATTCTTCACACTGGTGATGAAAGGTCAAGTTGAACTCACTACATTGTGTAATTGTGCAAATACTGTGGGTCCTAAGTTATTCCATGCATATGAGCCGAATTTGGCCACAGAACACCTGCTTACAGTGCACTGCTAGTATCGTATTTAAGCACACAGCCCAAGTTCTTGGGCTTCACTTCATTACAGCACGAGGCAAAGACAGATGGGTAACACTTTACTTGAAGGGGTGTGCATAAGACTGACATGACACCTTCATAATCATGACATGACACATGTCATGAATATGAAGGAGGTTTTATGCATGTTTATGACATCTGTCATTAAGTGTCATTCGCTCAGTTATGTAATTTTTAATGCAAAGATGACATTGTTTGAGATGTCTTTGTTATGGGCTATGGTTAGGGGTAAGGGTAGGGTTAGGTTAGGGTTAGGTCAAATAATGTCATATTTGCATTAAAAATGACATAACTGAGCGAATGACACTTAATGACAGTTGTCATAAACATAAATAAAAAACCTTCATATTCATGACATGTGTCATGTCATGATTATGAAGGTGTCATGTCAGTCTTATGCACACCCCTTCAAGTAAAGTGTAACCGACAGATGTTTAGAGGCAAGATTAATCTTATACCATAATGTAATCTATTGTACATTGGTGGCAAATGCAGTAAATGCGTAAGCATACCTTCACAGCATGAAGTAATGCAGGTTTAACAGCACTCATCAAAGAGTCCTGAGCTAAAACCTCGAATATGGACGGTCTGTTTTCAGCTGAAGCCGCTGTTGTTAAATGAGCTCCTCGCTCTGCCATTACACGCATACACTGGGATCAATGCAGATGTGAACACGGCGAACTTGACAATTCAGACATCAACAAAGCGTTCTAAAAATGATAGAGTCTTTTAATAATAATATTTTCATAATGTTAAGACAATTTTGGCAGAAAATTACACTGCACAAAAAAAAACAATGCAAGATTCAAGGGTCACACAACTCACAGCCTGTCCCAATGCTTTTCTAGCGTGATTCTTCTGTGTGCTCATTGGCAACAAAATAGGTTCATACTGCCATCTACTGTACTGGGGTAGTCTACAGTATAAAATATTCTGTTCTGTTCTATTGACCACTGTTTCTAATGGACGGACTCTAAAGATGTCAAGAAAACTACTTTTCACAATAAAAATTAAAAGCAATAACGTCAGACAGTAATGTCAAACTTCAAAATCAATTTATGTGCATTTCATGCATTTTTATTTTTACAGATAAAAGTATAGTACAGTTAATATTAATAATGTTACTGGGAAATACTAAATGCACAAGAAAATATGGGCTCTTTGAGCTATAATTTATATATGACTAAAGCTATAATATACATACATACATACACACACACATAGCATATATATATATATATATATATATATATGACTTGTTTTCATATTTATTTCATATATTTTGGTCTATAAACTCTTATTCTTGCAACATAATGCTCTTTTTTATGTTTATATTAGATGAAATATTAAATGCAATTAAAAAGGTTTAGATTTTTTCAGCATTTAATTAAAGGTATCAGACAAATCTTGTATTTATGCTTTAAATTTTCTTTTTAGATCTTGTTTTATACAAAATGTTCTTTGAAACGCTTATATCCATATATACTATTTTAGACATGTAAAAATGTTTGTGCGTGATTCAAAGTATGGTTTAGTCTCAAGTTCACTTGGTTGAAACCCCAATTGTAAGTCGCTGTGGATAAAAGCGTCTGCAAAATGACTAAATGTAAATGTAAATGGTTGAGTGTGACAAAAATTACATCATTGCTTGATTGCAATGGTACAAGTGCACACTGACTAGATGCCATTTCATGAGGAGGCATGACAGAAAGTTGTGGAAATAAGTTATCATACGCGAATGTATTTATACACTCCTAAAAGACGTATGGGCGTAAACTGTGGACATATTTACACATTTTGGTGTTTCTGCCATGGAAGTGAGATTGTTAGACCTATACAGTGCACTTTGTGTTGATGTCCTTTTAATAGCCTATAGTAATACAGCTGTCCCGATTTACAAACAGGCAGCACCAAAGACCCCAATATACTCACTGCTAAGTTCTTTGTTTTTTGTCCAGGGATAAAAAGAAACCGCTGCACACACTGTGATGCTACCAGTGCTACTGGGATTGGGGTTTAGATGAGAATGTAAATATGTGCTACATGTTAATCTCTCAACAAACACACAACAGAAATGACAGAAATGGCAAAAGGGCAGTTAAGCATCTGATCATAGCAACAGAAGTTGGAGAAGTTGGTGGGCATGTGCATTGGATGAAACCCAATCCAAAGTGCACCTCACTAAAATGAAGTTGTTTATTCTTGATGCAAATAGAATTAACGAACAATACAAATGGACAAAAAGTTAGATAAAAAGAGTTTAATCAATGAGTAATTAAAACAAATACAAAAAAAGAGAAAAACAAGTAAAAGTAAAAACTAATGAAAAAGATCTCTATCTTTTATAGACTTAAAAGATAACCAAAACATCTCAAGACAAGAAGACAAGAGAAGCAGTCACCAGTTGCAAAGTTACTTGATAGTAGCTATACCTTGCATTGGAAAATGGTAAATATATCATAAGTGGCAGAATAGCTACATGTTCCAAGTATAACAAACAAGTTAAAAAATACATATGCTAGCACTATAACATTTTGTAAACTACTTTTTTTCTTTCATAAAAGAGAATAAATGAACTAACAGTCATGCATGAGAAAATTATATGTGAAATTTAAGAATAAAACTTCTTTTGGGAGGAACTCCATCTTTGAGGTTATATGAAGCTCACACTTGAAACTGGTGATCATGAAGATGAACATGGTTCACTGTGACACTGTGAATGATGTTGATCCTCATCCTTACACAAACTGTGGCTGGTTAGGACAGATTTATACAGAAGATAGCTTAAATCTGTTGCATAGATTTGTTTTTGTTGTTGTATGACTGCGTAGAGAAGCTAATTTATTAAAACTCTTCTCACTTGTTGGGCAGCGTTTACGGCTTCTTTCCAGTATGGATCCTCTCATGTGTTTTCATGTTTCCTAACAGAGAGAATCTCTTGTCACAGTGCGAACACTTGTAAGGTCTCTCCCCAGTGTGAACTATCTGGTGCTGTTTCAGTTCAGAATTTGTAAAAAAGGACTTCCCACACTCAAAGCACATAAAAGACTTTACAGAGCTGTGTCTTTTCTGGTGCAGTTTAAAAACACTCAGCAGACTAAAACTCTTTTCACACAAAAGACACGAATAATTTCTGACTTTAGCATGAACTTTCTGGTGGCTCTTCAGGGCTGATTTCAGAATAAAACCTTTGCCGCACTGATCACAGTAAAACGGTTTGTTTTCAGAGTGGGTATGTAGATGTATTTTTAGAGTGGAACTGTGTGTGAAACTCATACCACATTCATCACACGTGTGTGGCTTTTCTCCAGTGTGGATTTTCATGTGTACCGTAAGGTGTGATCTTTGTGTGAAACTCGTCCCGCATTGATCACATGTGTGTGGCTTCTCTCCGGTGTGAATTTTCATGTGTTCCTTTAGGGATTGTTTGAGTGCAAAACTCTTCCCGCACTGATCACATGCGTGTGGCTTCTCTCCAGTGTGGATAGTCATGTGTACCATAAGGCCTATTTTGCTTGAAAAACCCTTCCCACACTGATCACATGTGTGCGGCTTTTCTTCAGTGTGAACCAACATGTGGCTTTTAACGGACTGCTTTAATGCGAAACTCTTCCCGCACTGCTCACAAGTATACGGCTTCTCTCCAGTGTGGATGATCATGTGTCTTTGAAGGTGTTCTTTGCGCGTGAAACCCTTCCCGCATTTATCACATGTGTGCGGCCTGTATTCAGTGTGGATTGTCATGTGTTGCCTAAGTTGTAATTTGCATCTGAATCTCTCCCCACACTCATCACATGCATGCAGCTTCACTCCTTTGTGGATTTTCATGTGTGATAAAAGGCTTCTTTTGACGTTAAAACTCTTCCCACATTGATCATATGTGTACGACGTCTCTCCAGTGTGGATTTTCATGTGTCTCAGAGCGCTGTCTTTTTGTTGGAAACTCTTCCCACACTTATCACATGTGTACGGCTTCTCTCCGGTGTGGATTTTCATGTGCTCCTTAAGGTGTGCTTTTTGTGAAAAACTCTTCCCGCACTGATCACATGTGTGCGGCTTCTCTCCAGTGTGGATTTTCATGTGTTTCTTAAGGTATTCTTTGCACGTGAAACTCTTCCCGCACTGATCACATGTGTGCGGCTTCTCTCCAGTGTGGATTTTCATGTTTCTTAAGGTCTTCTTTGCACGTGAAACTCTTCTCACAATGATCACATGTGTGCGGCTTCTCTCCAGTGTGGATTTTCATGTGTTTCTTAAGGTCTTCTTTGCACGTGAAACTCTTCTCACAATTATCACATGTGTGTGGCTTCTCTCCAGTGTGGATTATCATGTGTTCCTTAAGGTGTCTTTTGTGTGCAAAACTCTTGTCACACTGATCACATGTGTGCAGTTTATCTTCAGCGTGGATCCCCGCCTGCAGCCTAATGGCTTTTTTGTGTTTCTGCTTGTCTCTAGTATGAATTCTTGTGTGAAGAGAGCCGGCGACACTTTTTTTCCTTTCTTGTTCGCATCCATCAGGTCTAAAATAAACATATGATATCATTATAAATCAAAAGAGAGGCAAATGTCAAATTAAAACCAAAGACCAAATTTGATGAACTTTCAACACAAAGATCTTATCTTGTTAATACCATCAAACTTGGATCGTTTGATGTGCAATGACTGCACAAATATGAGCATTTTTATGAGCATGATTTGTAATGCTAAAAACAATCATTCTGGGACAGATTACAGCTGCCTTGTAATGTCTCTAATTCTTTTCTACATTACTTTTAGTATAAGAATGAGTAAAAATTTTTTTAAAGGCCCTTTCACAAAAAAAAAAAAAAAAAGTGAGAGAAACTGCAGAAAGATTAAAAAAAAATTTGACTTCACTTTGTGATTTATAGGATATGGATTGAAAAAAAACATTAATTTTTTACTGAGAAATATGGCAATTTCTCCACATTTTCTACTTAATGAGAGTTTAAAAAAGGAAGGAGAAGAAAGAAAAACACAATCTTATGCCAGTTTTCATCTCGATTTTTAGTTGTTTTAGCTTATTTTAAAGCATTTTATATCATCTTAAGGACCCCTGGAAGTTTGCTGAGGCCCCCTAGTGGGCCCTGGGGCCCCTGGTTGAGAACCACTGCCCTACAGCGATTCTCCAAGGTTAGAAAACACACAGCCAATACAATTGGCTGAACTGTCCTGAAATATATCTTTTTAACATTATTTGACCATATGAAACACCATGAGACAGCAGCTCATAACTTATTTTATAGCTGATTTGAAATATGTTATTGAAATGTGAGTTTGGCAAGCAGTTTTTTTATAATTGTTATTTCCACATTCAAACAGATACAAGTTGGTCTTGCATGACTGAAATAGCTTTATGCAAACAACTCGCACTGAAGTACTTCAACGCATTCATGAAATGCAAATGTTTTATTCAAAGTCATTTTTGGGTTTCTGCTCATATGTGTGGAGTACAAAGGCAACGGCAACTTCAAGTCTTTAATGCTGAATTCAGTGCACTAACACCACCAGAAACTGCAGCAGTGCTGGACATATGACACAAAAATGATAACTTACTGGAGTGGACACACTGTCTGAATAAAAACAGGGTCGCTTCAAGAAAATACTTGTGCCTGGTATGAATGGATTTATAGGAATGAATACACTGGTTCAGTTCGTGTTTTGTGTGAAAGGGCCTTTTTTTTCCATCATCTTAAGGCCAATTTGGAAGTTTCCTGAGGCTCCCTAGTGGGCCCCCGGTTGAGAACCACTGCCCTAGAGTGATTCTGCATGGTTAGAGAAAACACACACACACACACAATGAGAGATTGTGAAAATTCTGGGACAGATTACAGCTGCCTTGTAATGTCTCTAATTCTTTTCTACATTACTTTTAGTATAAGAATGAGTAAATGTTAAACTGAACATTCTTTTGAAGCAACTGAATTACTGGCAGAGAGACGAGGACAAATTTTAATGGATGTTAATGGAAGAGAGGTTTCAGGATACTAAATACCCTGCTCTTATGAGAAAACTTCTTTTTGCTTAATGAAATGACATCCTGTTCTCTAATCTTCAGTGTCTTTACTATCAAATAATTATCTTGCAGTGAGCTACAGTTGGAGTTTACAACAACAACAAAATATGCTGTTTTATTAAAGTCACAAAAACTTTGCAACAGGTAAAGACTGCATTTATCAAGATAGTTCACTGGTTCAGTTCGTGTTTTGTGTGAAAGGGCTTTCAGAATCAACAATTGCCATGCAAATTTTCACTATTTTGGGCTTTTTCTGTTCCCAAAATGTATATGAAATTTCAAAACCAGAAGCACTCTAATGATTTTCTGACTTTGACCACTAAATCCAGTAAGTTTCCTGAAGCTGATATCATGGTCTTCGGCAGCACTAATGAAGGATCAAGAACAGACACAAACCTCTTTGTTCTTCAGTATCATGCTGTTTCACTCTGCAGGGTTTTGGATCCCTCGTGTTCTCACTGTCCTCTCCCTTCAAGTGTGAATTGTGATTGTTGTGTGGTAGTTCTGCTAAAAAAATAAATAAAATTACATTTCCAAAAAGAAATAATAGTAGCGTGGTCTTGAGTTAGTTCAGTCAACTCAGAGTTTATGCTGATCTACGGACATTTGTATGATTCTCAACAGAACGCTGAATCCAAGAGTCACCACAGAAGCACGCAATACTTCTTTAATTTATATTTGGCAATTATCATTTAAGCAATTTAATTACTTCATACTGTTTTTGATAGCTGTGAACAAGATTTGTTTAAAACAAGGTATTGTGTTGTTTGTTTAACGCTAAAAATAAAAAATAATGCTTAATCCAACTTTTTTTAAAAAGTAGTGAAGGAGACTATAGCATATAACATGCTCCGGAGTTGCACTATGCAGGATTTCCTTTCACGAGAAGTTTAAATGAAGTAACTTACATTTTAGACACAGTATTGTCCGATTTTGCTCTATAGTCGACGAAAATAGGCTAGTTTCAAACCAATTCACAGCAGAGCCGTTGCGCCTCTTCGCAACACAGTGATTAGTTCTCAAATGAGTCCATCGTCTGAATGAATCGGCTGAGCGAATGCTTCAATGACCCCTTCATATGTTACTTCTCAAACTGAACGTTGCATCCTAGTGATCCTAGTGAGGCTATGACTTTCCTAGACCAGTCCTTATAAATCTAGGCTGGCCAACCCCCCCACCTCCCACCCTCTTTGAGTTCACCCAACTGAAAATACCCCTGTTTTAGCACTGGTCGTTCACACCTCAGATTAGAAGAAGTCTCGAGAAATGGGTGTAAAGCAGTGGAAAAGGGAGAGTGTCGAGCTCGAGCAGGCGTATTCAAATGGCGGACCGCTTGGGACACGCCTCAAGCGCTCAGGGTCGTTTACTGTAATGATCTTTCGGCGTTATATCCTCTAATATGTTTATTTAGAGCCAAACGTGCTTCATGCAAGCCCTTCCCGTGAGCGTTGCTTCTCTATAAAGACGCGAGCTGCACTGATACTTTCGCAGAAAACAACAATGCTGCAAATATAGTTATTTTTACTTGTATATGACTCTGACCGTGCAAACCATGTTTGTGACGACATTTCTTTCCATCTACACTTTTAATCAGCATGTTAAGAGTCAAGGCCTGGAAGTTATGTTATGTGCATAACTTTTCTCCACATAAAGCAATCTTGTGGAATAATGTTCATATTAGTTAACCGGAAATCTCTTTATTTACAGAGTTGGATGGATAAAGGAATTTATTTTTTATCTGACCTTTTTGATCAGTCAGCCGAGTTGCTTTCTTATGAAAATTGTATGAATAAATGGGCATTTCCTATTAAATGATAATAGTGATAAACGCCATTCCCACAGGTTTATTGATGTTAATGAGAAGCCATATGTTGTCCCTTAACATTTGTAGAATTGAACCCGTTCTTAATTTAAATGGGGTGGACATTAACAGTAAAAAATGCACAAATAAATTTATTAGAAATCTATTTTATGAAAAGAGATCTATTAAGCCTAGAGGGACATTTTTCTGGAACATTTGTTTTCCAGAGATTATTTGGAAAAAAGCTTGGCTTCTTCCCTTTCGGTTTTGTATATCTAACAAACTTCGGGAAATACATCTGAAAGTACTTCATAATATTTATGTTAGTAACTATACTTTATCAAAATGTATGGATATTGATGAAAAATTTTCATTTTGTTCAGATCAGCCAGAAATAATTCTACTTTTTTTTTTTTTTTAATGTTACCATTCCAAAAAATCCTGGGGAGATTTATCTATATATATTCAACAGAAATCTGGTTATAATTGTGAATTAACATCCAAAGATGTTATCTTATATTTTGAATCAAAAAATGCATCTGTCAATTTTATGATGAATCTAATGATTTTATTTGGTAAATTTCATATTCATAAAAGTAAAAGAAATAGTTCTAAACCCTGTTTGAAGGTCTTTATGACTGATTTTCATTTGTATTTTGAGTCTCTCCAATGTATTGATAACAAAAAATGTAGAGATACAATTTTATTCGCTAAAGAGTTGAAGTTACTTGAAAATGGGTATATGCTGTCTTTTTTTTCTTTAAGTATTATTATTGATTTTTATTTTTATTTTTTCTATGTAATGTAAACCCATTCCTTTAATTGTGTTATCTTTTTGGATGTTTGTTAAAGTTATAAATGTTGCACGTTATGTCTTTAATGTCTAATAAAATTAAAAAAAAACTAAAAATAAAAAAATCAGCATGTTAAGAGCATTTTAAAACAAACATAATTTTTATAATTGGAAAATGTATTTGTTGGCTAGATGGCAAGGAAAGAAAACCTACATTTTGAAACTACTAGTTAACTTTGTTTTCTGCTCATGATGAGAGGGTTTTGATTATTATGTACATTATTTGATTGTTTTTAGTTGATAGGCCTACTTATTTTAAGCAAAATATAAAAAAATTCCAGATTTTAAGAGGAAAACTCTAAACCCTCATTTTCTGTGCCTTCTGCCTTATGTAGGCTATGTATCTAAATGTAAAAATAATAATAACTTGATAAAACATTGACCTTACCTTTTAATATTCATATCTAATTGGGCTTAACTGATGAAAGATTTTATTTATTTATTTAAAGAAAAGTTCTCAAACGCCACTGCCGTTTGACTCTGAGGACCCAATATCCTAATTTGAATGACTATCTTTAGTCATTAAAAATTATATATATATATATATACGTTTTTTGCCTGGAACCTCAGGATCTGAGGACTAGAGAAAGCGATTAGTTAGCCTACTTTTACATGCACCACATGTTAAACCATTGTTTTTTTATTTTAAAATACATTTACATTTAATCATTTAGCAGACGCTTTTATCCAAAGCGACTTACAAATGAGAACAATAGAAACAATCAGACCAACGAGAGAACAACAGTATACAGGTGCCATGACAAGTCTCAGTTAGTTTAGCACAGTACACATAGCTAGGTTTTTTTTTGGCACAGTCCAGGAAAAGGTCTGTGAGAGTGATTTTGTTCCTCTTTGGGATGGCACCACAAGGCGCCGTTCACTTGCAGAACGCAAGCTTCTGGAGGGCGTATAAGTTTGACCTGGCGAGTTTAGGTATATTGGTGCAGCACCAGTGGTGGTCTTGAAGGCAAGCATCAGTACCTTGAATTTGATGCGAGCGGCTACTGGTAGCCAGTGTAACCTGATGAGGAGAGGAGTAACGTGAGCTTTTTTTGGCTCATTGAAGACCACTCTCGCTGCTGCATTCTGGATCAGTTGCAGAGGCTTGATAGTGCATGCGGGAAGGCCCGCCAAGAGAGCATTACAATAGTCCAGTCTGGAGAGAACAAGAGCTTGGACAAGAAGTTGTGTGGCTTGCTCTGACAGGAAGGGTCTAATCTTCCTAATGTTGTATAAGGCAAATCTGCAGGACCGGGCCGTTGTAGCACAGAACCGTGGTCTGTGAAGCTTAACTGATAATCGATCACAACTCCTAGGTTTCTGGCTGTCCTGGAAGGAGTTATGGTTGATGAACCTAGCTGTATAGAGCAGCTGTGATGAAACGATGGGTTTGCTGGCACCACAAACAGTTCTGTCTTAGTAAGGTTGAGTTGAAGGTGATGGTCCTTCATCCAGCTAGAAATATCTCTCAGACAGGCTGCAATGCGAGCAGCTACCGTCGGATCATCTGGTTGGAATGAGAAGTAGATTTGAGTGTCATCAGCATAGCAGTGATAAGAAAAGCCATGCTTCTGAATGACAGATCCTAATGACAACATGTAGATGGAGAAGAGAAGTGGTCCAAGCACTGAGCCTTGAGGAACCCCAGTAGCAAGAAGTTGTGACTTAGAAACCTCACCCCTCCAAGAAAAAAAAAATTACATTTACTGTAAATGTAAAATAATTACAGTTTCATGGTGTTAAAAGGTGTTTTTATTTAATAACTTTAAATAAAATGGCATCACAGTTTTAGTGCTATCATTAGAACATCACACAAAATCTCACTCTTAAAAAAAAACTTTTACAGCCTCCAAAACCCCCTTTTTTGACTCCATACATTCACAGATGGCCAGTTATTCAGACAGCAATCAGCATCAAAAACATTCTTTTGTCTCTATACATACACAAATTGCTGCACTGATGACCGACCATTTAGACAGCAATCAGCATCCAAAAAACATCTTTTCCTTTGATGGCCGGCCATACAGAGAAAAGCATTTTAAAAAAACTATTACAATATTGTTTTTATTACAAATAAGCTGATTATATATTTTCTAAAGATATTTAAAACATTTTATAACAGTGTGTATATATATGAAACATTTTAAACTTGTTAAAAGGGGGAAAATTACACAGCAGCCTTTATGGTTACAGAACCATATAACTGTCCCTGATGATTTCCTCTGCAAACTGGGAATGTTTCAAATTTGTATCTGTATTCTAATTTCATGAAAATTGCCAGTTGGCAATCAAGGATATTTTGAGATTATTTTGCTGATTTTATGCATTGATAAAATGTTATGTAAATATGCTTTATGTTGACTTTAAATCATTTTCTCTTCTCCTCTTCAGATCTGAGAAACTGTCAGAATGACTGACTCCAAGTATTTTACCACCAACAAAAAAGGCAAGTAAAGAACTTAAATGAGCAAATTTAGGCTATGGGATGGTAATAGGATTTAAGAAGAAATGATCTAAAATCCCTGAACAATTTACTCACATTGTCACATGTTATTTTAGACCACATATGTTCAGTTCTGATATTTCGTTCTAAGATTATGAATCATGAATCAGTTTAGTGGTCTAAATTTGGGTCTGATTCAAATTCTGATATAATAAAACAATTTTATAATGAATCAAGAAAATTAGAACTGAACTCAGCTGCCATTGATCAGCATGCATTTTCATGTATGGAAAACCGCTTTATTTTTTGATAACTTCATGGGAAAAATAAAAATAATTTATAATAAAACTTTACCTAAAGTTTCACTTATTAAGAAATAATTATGCAATTAGCAATGTCTTCAGATCCAATTCTATACTTTTGCATGAACCGAAGCGAGAACACACATTATTTATAAGGTATTGTCTCTATTCCAGAATACTGTAAGTCTTGCATTGATTCAATCTTCCGCTTATTTTGTAGCTTATAGAAGATAATGAGTTTAAACCATCAGCATCAGACAACAAAGGCTTTATGTTTGGTGGCACATTTTGTGAATCAGGCTGGTTTTTGAAGTCCTTTTGAGAAAAGCACTGCACATGAGAAACAGATTCTCTAATGACATTTAATGGATATATAGACTTAATACATTTCTCATGAAATGATCAAACTGTTTGCTTGTGTTAAAGGGGGTCATATGATGCGATTTCAATTTTATATATATATATATATATGAAACATTTTACAATTAAATATTTTTACGAATTAAAATCTATTTGAGTCAAATATTGTATGACTTGTCTAGGTGGTCATATTGTATGCCGTTTATTCCTTTTACAGTTTAGATCAGTATTATTTTACAGTATATGCATGAAGCCAAATGAAGGAGTAAAATAAATCAGTGAAAGTTTTTACAAAGCCAGTTTTGTCTGAAAAGAGTGTTTTCTCACCATATGAGGCCTTTAACTCTTATTTTTCTGTAAAGCTGTTAATTTGCGGACTCAAGGACGGGTTAACAGACAAAAACTGTACTGTGAAATAGTCCACACTGAATAGTCCATTTAAACTTAGTATTACCAGTTTAAATCGTCAGTTTTTAAATGTATCCAATGGAATGTACCAAGTGAACCATTACAGAACAGTAAGAAATATATATAATGAAACGTTACAATGCGCCTGTGCTGTTATGCAATACTTCTACAATACAACCAAACATGCGATGTGGTGTTGGCAGTGTTCAAAAACAGTGTTCAAAAAAAGTGTAACAAAAACAGAAATTAAACAAAAGAGGAAAAGGGGGCGGGGCTTTGGGGACAAGTAGTCCCAAATACTTTGAGAAGGGTCTGAATACTTTGGAATCTGTTAGATTGCTTAATTTCTGTAGCTCACTCATTGGTTTCCAATATGAGACAAATAACATTTGAACTTGTGACCTTGTGAACTGATGTAATAAACTCACCGTACCTGTATAAAATCAGCTTACTTAAAAAGGTGCATGACTGCAGCCACATACAACCATATACATAATAAATACTTATAATAAATAGTAATTATAAATAATAAATATTTATTGGCCACAACCACCACATACCTATCAAAATCCTCGAGAGGGTGCTTGGATGCAACAAATGCCTCGTTTGTAATGGGTTTTAATGTTTTGTCTCGTCGCTCCGGCCGGACACAGCAGCAACAGTATGTGAGGGGCGTAACATTTCTATCTCACGCTTGAGGTATCTGGCCAATCACAACGTATTGGATAGCTGGCCAATCACAGCACAAGGGGGCGGGGCTTTGGGGACAAGTAGTCCCAAATACTTTGAGAAGGGTCTGAATACTTTGGAATCTGTTAGATTGCTTAATTTCTGTAGCTCACTCATTGGTTTCCAATATGAGACAAATAACATTTGAACTTGTGACCTTGTGAACTGATGTAATAAACTCACCGTACCTGTATAAAATCAGCTTACTTAAAAAGGTGCATGACTGCAGCCACATACAACCATATACATAATAAATACTTATAATAAATAGTAATTATAAATAATAAATATTTATTGGCCACAACCACCACATACCTATCAAAATCCTCGAGAGGGTGCTCTGCAGAGCCAAATGGGAGGAGCTGGAGCTCTAGCTCCCCCTCGCTGGATGTAATGGGTGGAGCTAGACACCCAACCACTCCCTAACCCTACCCCTTACCCTATCGCTAAACATAACTCCACCCATTAGTTCACACAGAGGTGGAGCTGGACATCCAGAGAGGGGGAGCTGGAGGTCATTTGGCTCTGTGAGCAGTACTTGAAATCCTCTGCATCCGGTGTAACATCTGTGTGGCTCCGATCTCACGCGTTCTTCTCGTTTGTTGGTTCCGCGCTTCATTTTGTTTTTTCCGGGTGCGCTCCATCTTCCAGCGCCGACCAAGCAGAGGCAGCAACCGCATCTTTCATCTGCTCCATCTACTCTTCCAAGTGCTCCAGTACCTAATAGTTTTGTATATCGCGTCGATTCTCACATTCCTTGTGCGTATCTTATTTTTGTGTTTTCATCAATTGTTTGCATTATAATTTAGACAGGACAGATGTCTGTATTTCAGTCGATAGAGGACTTGCTTCAAGGTTTTCACTAGCCTAGCATAGCGGGATCATTTTTGGGTCACGCCCAATTAATAAATTAACAGTCATTAAATTTGACTGAAGTACACCTCCAAATATTAAGTGTGACATATATTTTTAGTTTATGTAGTCCTTTGTAATGCAAGGCTGTGTTACTGTGTTGTCGTTTGTTCGTGTATATGATTATATATTTTCTAAAGATATTTAAAACGACATTTTATAACAGTGTGTGTGTATATA
>NW_015560621.1:179056-182061 GCF_001515605.1 Sinocyclocheilus anshuiensis | reverse complement strand
GTTTTTTGAACTTTAAACCGCATAAACACATTTCATTACACCAAATACACAAAATAATGTTCTTTTTAGCAGCATCATATGACCCCTTTAAAAAAATATTTTGTAAAAATTTGGACAGATTCCCCCAACCACCCACACGTAAAAACTCATTGGATCTGCACGAATCACATAGGCTAAAATACACATTTTGGCTTCAAAATGCGAAATTCACCAAAAGGCACTGACTTTAAAGCGCTATCAGTTTTGTTCCTGCAATAATCATGGAATGTAACTATAAAATTTAAAAATATTTCATTTTTGTCTTTTGGAAGTTGCATTCAAATCCATTTGGCTCAAAAATCTGAAGAGGCACGTGTCCACCCTAAGGTCCACCCCAGCGAACAATTTTTGGTTCCCAGAACGTTAGTTTTTGGTTCCCAGAATGTTATTTTTTTATGGTTTGTTTTTGGTTAGCCAGGAAAGTTTTCTTAACGTTCCCAGAACGTTATTCTTATGTTCCCATAACGTTATTCTAATGTTAATCTAACGTTCCCAGAACGTTATTCTAACGTCAATCTAACATTCCCAGAAAGTTAGTTTTTGATTCCCAGAATGTTAATCTAACGTTAATCTAACATTCCCAGAACGTTAGTTTTTGGTTCCCAGAACGTTATTCTAACGTTAATCTAATGTTATTATAACGTTCCCCTAACGTTAGTTTTTGGTTCCCAGAACGTTATTATAACGTTCCCCTAACCTCTTTACTCCGATATGATCACCCCGCTGTACGTCAGTAATCATTCAGCACACTCGTGACCCAGTATAGTATAAGCGGCATGGAAATTATCTGTATGGACGCCTAATCAGTATTATAAAAACCATATCTTGTTTTTATAGGTTGTTTAGGTAATAATCTGAGCACATCAACCATCATATGTAAGATTAAGTAAGATTAAATCTGTCCATTAATATGTAAGATTACGGAGTACCCAGATTTTAAATTTCTTCAGCACCAAATAAAAATGACTTCAACACAATGTATGGTTCATAAAATATGACATTATTCACAGAACAGGTGAAAGCACGTGCTGGAGAATAGTGATGGGAAGTTCGGCTCTTTTCAAAGATTCAGCTCTTTTGGCTCGGCTCCCTTAGAAGAGCCTGCTCTTACGGCTCCCAAATGGCTCTTTATTTAGTATCACTCTGAGCCTTCATGAGTGAATGGTTTGTGTGTTGGTAAGCAATTTTTTATTCAGTGTTTTCATAAAAGCATTATTTTTATGCTTTTTTTTTTCGTTACAAAAAAATACACAGATACTATTATTTAACATTTTAATAAAACTTTAATTGAACAATTGAACACAGATAAAGCTTTTATGAAAACACTAAATAAAAAATTTCTTACCAACACACAAACCATTCACAATTGCTAAACTGGCCTAAAATAGAAGGCTCCGGCTGAAGATTCGACTCTCCCCGACGGGAGTCGGCTCTTCTCGTTCGCTACAAAGAATCGGCTCTTAGAGCCAGCTCGTTCGCGAACGACACATCATTACTGGAGAAGCGCGTGCAGATCAGAGGCGCGCAGTAAATAAAGATGAAACAAACCCACGAATTTATGATTTCTGTTATCACTCTATGCTTAACCATGGCTTAATATTATAATTTAAAACGCGTTTTGATTTATCTAATTTCTGTATTTTAATATGCTTAACGTTCCCAGAACGTTAGTTTTTGGTTCCCAGAACGTTATTCTAACATTCCCATAACGTTATTTTAACATTCCCATAATGCTATTCTAACGTTCCCATAACGTTATTATAACGTTCCCAGAAAGTTAATCTAACGTTCCCATAACATTCCCCTAACGTTAGTTTTTGGTTCCCAGAACGTTATTATAACGTTCCCCTAACCTCTTTACTCCGATATGATCACCCCGCTGTACGTCAGTAATCATTCAGCACACTCGTGACCCAGTATAGTATAAGCGGCATGGAAATTATCTGTATGGACGCCTAATCAGTATTATAAAAACCATATCTTGTTTTTATAGGTTGTTTAGGTAATAATCTGAGCACATCAACCATCATATGTAAGATTAAGTAAGATTAAATCTGTCCATTAATATGTAAGATTACGGAGTACCCAGATTTTAAATTTCTTCAGCACCAAATAAAAATGACTTCAACACAATGTATGGTTCATAAAATATGACATTATTCACAGAACAGGTGAAAGCACGTGCTGGAGAATAGTGATGGGAAGTTCGGCTCTTTTCAAAGATTCAGCTCTTTTGGCTCGGCTCCCTTAGAAGAGCCTGCTCTTACGGCTCCCAAATGGCTCTTTATTTTGTATCACTCTGAGCCTTCATGAGTGAATGGTTTGTGTGTTGGTAAGCAATTTTTTATTCAGTGTTTTCATAAAAGCATTATTTTTATGCTTTTTTTTTTCGTTACAAAAAAATACACAGATACTATTATTTAACATTTTAATAAAACTTTAATTGAACAATTGAACACAGATAAAGCTTTTATGAAAACACTAAATAAAAAATTTCTTACCAACACACAAACCATTCACAATTGCTAAACTGGCCTAAAATAGAAGGCTCCGGCTGAAGATTCGACTCTCCCCGACGGGAGTCGGCTCTTCTCGTTCGCTACAAAGAATCGGCTCTTAGAGCCAGCTCGTTCGCGAACGACACATCATTACTGGAGAAGCGCGTGCAGATCAGAGGCGCGCAGTAAATAAAGATGAAACAAACCCACGAATTTATGATTTCTGTTATCACTCTACGCATAACCCTGGCTTAATTAAATTTAAATCGCGTTTTGATTTATCTAATTTCTGTATTTTAATAAATGCTGCATTAAACGAATTTCAGGGTTCTGTATAGGTCATTACACGTTAACATCTGCGACATTTTCATTGGAAAAATAGTTACAGGGTTATAAAAATAACCTGAGAATAATCATAAGGGAACGTTCTGTATAAGTTATTTTTAGGTTATTTTAAAAATAACCACC
>NW_015560621.1:156716-161970 GCF_001515605.1 Sinocyclocheilus anshuiensis | reverse complement strand
TCTCTTTGGATTTGAGACTTTAGTCTTTGCAACTTTACAGATCTTCTTTATGCACCAAGAGCTTGTAACACTTCAAAGAGAAAGGAAAAATTTAAATCACATCATGACCCCTTCCCAGCAAACACAGAATGTTCCCCTAACGTTAGTTTTTGGTTCCCAGAACGTTATTATAACGTTCCCCTAACCTCTTTACTCCGATATGATCACCCCGCTGTACGTCAGTAATCATTCAGCACACTCGTGACCCAGTATAGTATAAGCGGCATGGAAATTATCTGTATGGACGCCTAATCAGTATTATAAAAACCATATCTTGTTTTTATAGGTTGTTTAGGTAATAATCTGAGCACATCAACCATCATATGTAAGATTAAGTAAGATTAAATCTGTCCATTAATATGTAAGATTACGGAGTACCCAGATTTTAAATTTCTTCAGCACCAAATAAAAATGACTTCAACACAATGTATGGTTCATAAAATATGACATTATTCACAGAACAGGTGAAAGCACGTGCTGGAGAATAGTGATGGGAAGTTCGGCTCTTTTCAAAGATTCAGCTCTTTTGGCTCGGCTCCCTTAGAAGAGCCTGCTCTTACGGCTCCCAAATGGCTCTTTATTTAGTATCACTCTGAGCCTTCATGAGTGAATGGTTTGTGTGTTGGTAAGCAATTTTTTATTCAGTGTTTTCATAAAAGCATTATTTTTATGCTTTTTTTTTTTCGTTACAAAAAAATACACAGATACTATTATTTAACATTTTAATAAAACTTTAATTGAACAATTGAACACAGATAAAGCTTTTATGAAAACACTAAATAAAAAATTTCTTACCAACACACAAACCATTCACAATTGCTAAACTGGCCTAAAATAGAAGGCTCCGGCTGAAGATTCGACTCTCCCCGACGGGAGTCGGCTCTTCTCGTTCGCTACAAAGAATCGGCTCTTAGAGCCAGCTCGTTCGCGAACGACACATCATTACTGGAGAAGCGCGTGCAGATCAGAGGCGCGCAGTAAATAAAGATGAAACAAACCCACGAATTTATGATTTCTGTTATCACTCTACGCATAACCCTGGCTTAATTAAATTTAAATCGCGTTTTGATTTATCTAATTTCTGTATTTTAATAAATGCTGCATTAAACGAATTTCAGGGTTCTGTATAGGTCATTACACGTTAACATCTGCGACATTTTCATTGGAAAAATAGTTACAGGGTTATAAAAATAACCTGAGAATAATCATAAGGGAACGTTCTGTATAAGTTATTTTTAGGTTATTTTAAAAATAACCACCCTGCAACGTTCTGGGAACGTTATTTTATGGTTGCAAAAAATAACCTAAAAATAACCACTAGGGAACGTTCTCTATAAGTTATTTTTAGGTTATTTTAAAAATAACCACCCTGCAACGTTCTGGGAACGTTATTTTATGGTTGCAAAAAATAACCTAAAAATAACCACTAGGGAACGTTCTCTATAAGTTATTTTTAGGTTATTTTAAAAATAACCACCAATGCAACGTTCTGGGAACGTTATTTTTATGGTTACAAAAAAAAAAACCATTAGGGAATGGTCTCTATAAGTTATTTTTAGGTTATTTAAAAAAATAACCACCCTGCAACGTTCTGGGAACGTTATTTTATGGTTACAAAAAATATAACCTAAAAAGAACGTTCACCTAATGTTAGTATTTGGTTCCCAAAAAAATAACCAAACGGGAACCAAAAACTAACGTTAGGGGAACGTTCTGTGTTTGCTGGTACTCCACCCCCTTGGCCCAACGAAGGTATCCAATGGTGGCTGAAGGTGGTCTTTTCGGTGTGCAAAGTAATTTAATTTAAAATAAGTTCTAATCTGACTCCATTTTATTATGACCTCGAATTTAGGTTAGAATGCAAATTATTGTTGATCATTCATAGGATATTTTAACTAGACATCTGATTGTTCAACTCTTATTTTATATTTTACTCGTTCATTAGGAATCTATGTCACACAGTGTGTCTCACTTCAACCTCACGACCACAAACTCTCCAGTCTGATCATTAGTCAGAGGTTATGACTGCTGTTTAATAGACTGCCTCATGCTTGTCAATCTTTAAATAGTGGTTCTGTTTAGCCCCCTACAGTCACCTATGTAATAACTTAGTTAAAACTCAAACAAAATCAGAGGTTATGGCTAGCACTATGAAATATGCTAATACATCAATAGTATTTTTATCTATTCCCTTATAGTTAATCTAACTATATGACAACTTGAATAAAGCTGAGACAATAACCAGAGTTTATGGCTAGTACTATGAAGTATGCCGAACCATGCTTCCCAGTACTCCAATAGTATTTTGTCTTGCCCCCCATAGTTAATGCAACTGCATAACAACTTAATTAAAGTCAAGCAGTTAGTCAGAAATCTAGAATCTCACCTGATGTGCCCCATGCTCCATCTAACCTGAGATCTTGTATGCACTTAACCCTGGACGCAGATTTGCAGAAACATACGCCTTGACTTAATCTACTTGAGAAAATAATTTCAGAGTAAGTAAGAATAAAATCAAATGTAACAATTTATTATTAGTCAAGTAAATATGTATTATGCCAATTACATAGTCAAATCGAAGATATCAAATCAATATAAGACATCAAATTCTCAAAGACAAATCTAAGAGTAAAAGATGCATACCTGACTTCAGGAAAATACATTTGAACACACTCCACACTATGGGCTCATCTGGCTACAGAAGCGCCCTGATCTTGCAACATTTCCTTAAGTACTCCGACCAAGACAAACATCCTCCAAATGAAGACAGGAACTAACAATTGGAATTTGCATTGATCAAGTCCTAGACTTGGAGAGTTTACACCTTTTGGGGACAGATGGTAATTTGCATGAAAGACACTGGGAGATGACACACCCTCTACAGTAAGCAATCATCTCTCTAAACTCTTAGGATCTGTGTTACCTTTTAGTCTACTTCTTGTAAGATTGAGACCATTGTACCAGTCGCCTTGAGACAATTCAAATGATACCAAGCATGACTGTGAATATCACTTGCATTCATGTAGAACATTATATTATGCTATTGACCATCCTGAGTGAGTGAGCTGAGTGAAGGGAAGGAAGTGGATGAAAAGCAACAAATGAATAGGTGAGAAAGGAGTTTTCCCGCATTTTCTCTCAGTGAGATGTGGAAACAGATGCCTATATGTTAATGCACTGTGTTTGTATATTGTCCGTATCTCAGAAGATCAAAGTGTCTGAGGTTCTTCAAGTCTTACACTGCCTTGGTTTGAATGGACATGATGCCTCTGTTTGCACACTCATTTCTGACACACGCGCAGTACCTTGATCTTTGTAGTTTGCATGCAGGCACTTTGACACACAACTGCACGTTTCCTTCTTTTTTGGTTGAACTAAACCTTAAAGGGTGTATATTAATATTCATATTTTTATTACCTTTATTTTCAGCGTCATTTGAATTTTTAGTTTAAATTAATAAATTAAATCTAAAGTTTATGTCTGCGCCAATAGCCTCATGGCAGTGCGCCGACATATCGTGCCGTTGTGCTTCGGGCGTCCCCAGTTCGAGTCCCGGCTCGTGAACCTTTCCTGATCTTGCCCCCTTCTCTCTCTCCCACTTTGCTTCCTGTCATTTAAAAATGGCAAAAAAATATATATAAAAGGTAAAGTTTAGAAACAAGATGTCCTGCCTTAGGCAATTGCACAGTGAAAATGATCCCATGGCAACGTTATAACCAGTTTGAATGCAGATATCATACAGTAACAAAAACTATGATGATTTTAATCTTTTTAATATTTTAATCAAGATTAATTGTTGAGATTCTATCTTAAAAACTAAAAGGACAGATAAATATCTTAAGAATCTGTGGAATATTAGTAAAATAGTAATCAAATATGTTTATTTTGACTAAATATAGTGTGCTAGTGTGTAAAATAATTGTGAATAGAACTCGTGTCAGCATCAGCCTCAGATGAAAACCTCAGATCAGATGAGCACTGATCATATTACCCTCTGTTTCAGGTGAAATCTTTGAGCTGAAGGCCGAGCTGAACAATGAGAAGAAGGAGAAGAGAAAAGAGGCAGTGAAGAAAGTCATTGCAGCCATGACAGTGGGCAAGGATGTCAGGTTCTTTGACTCGCTTATCACCATTACACAATCAAATATGCAGTCTTACTGCCCATATTGTATAAAAGATGATTTAAGGGCCAGTAATTCTCAAAGTGTGGGCGCACAAGTATTGCAGGGGGGGCGCGGGCCATCAGCAGAAAAAGAAATAAAACGGTAAACAGCCAAAGGACGTAACTTAGAATGGGAGATGGATCGGGTGTGTGAAAGGGAAGAGAAAGCCATAGATGAAGTCGCACTGACCCAGGCAGGTGCTGGTCATTCAAAAGCGAAATGCAGAAAATATGATGAGGCATATCTTGCTCTCGGCTTCACTCACCATGTCTATACCGGATGCTACAGTTGTCGCGTCGCGCTGCAACAGCTCTACACTGGTCGCGACAAAGCGATCGTTGCAAATCATTTTAACTTTGTGTCAGTACGTCATAAATAAAACAAGGCATCAGTTTAAAGGGGGTCATATGATGCGATTTCAAGTTTTCCTTTCTCTTTGGAGTGTTACAAGCTCTTGGTGCATAAAGAAGATCTTAAATTATATTAAGCCTTAAAGTTCTGCATAATTAAGGGCGTGGCCACTTGAGTGACAGGTGGATTGCCGCTGCTGTCCCCACCGTCGAGCTAGGTGGGCGTGGTTTCAGCAACCTGCTCCCGCCTCTTTGCCCATTTTCGATTATCCGGGAGTGACGCGCGGTGACGCGCTGCCAAGATGGCGACAGCCGCCTCCGCCCAATTTTGAGCTTCAAAAACACTCTTCAGAAATCTACGGGTGACATCACGGACACTACGTCCATGTTTTTATACAGTCTATGGGTTTCCTTTCTCTTTGTAGTGTTACAAGCTCTTGGTGCATAAAGAAGATCTGTAAAGTTGCAAAGACTAAAGTCTCAAATCCAAAGAGATATTGTTTATAAAAGTTAAGAGTCGACCACTCCTACCTAAAACGGCTCGTTCTAACCAAGCGGCAACCTCCCGCTCTCTCTCTTGAAGCCAACAAGGAAGTGACTTAAACTGTAATTCATCAACTGGCCGCTAGAGGCTGGCTGCAAAAGGGAGTCAATCCCATAGATTCCCCATGTTAAAATGCCCAACTTTACAGCAGAAAAAAA
>NW_015560621.1:130177-156628 GCF_001515605.1 Sinocyclocheilus anshuiensis | reverse complement strand
TACATCAACTTCGCGCTGTGGATCGCCGGATCGGCTTTCACCGTGGACGAAGCGGCGTCCAGCCCGGGGACGTCACATGTGGTTGCCGCAAGCCCGCCGTCCTCCGCTCACTCTAGGCCTCTGTCTCTACATCACTATGTGGGAAGATTTGCATAACGCCGCCCAAATGTTCACGCAAAGAAAGAAGGCGTAACTTTTCTTCTCGCTGTAGTATTGTTGTTGCCGCCGCTGCCATGGCGTGAAGGCGCTGTGTGTTTTGTTATGAAAGCGAAACGACTTTGTTTGGCCTTCCAAAAGAGGATGATATCCGCTTCGCCATGCCTGGAGCTGATCCGTGCTGGTCGCTAATGAAATACATCAACTTTTTTTTAACCTTAAACCGCATAAACACATTTCATTACACCAAATACACAAAATAATGTTCTTTTTAGCCACATCACATGACCCCTTTAAGCTAATACCTTTTTACCTGCTTCTTTAGTTCCTTGTTTCCAGATGTGGTAAACTGCATGCAGACCGATAACCTGGAGCTGAAGAAACTGGTTTACCTGTACCTTATGAACTATGCCAAGAGTCAACCTGACATGGCCATCATGGCCGTTAACAGCTTTGTCAAGGTAAGAATTGCTGTTAAAGTTCAAATTTGGACTTCACTGTACTATACATTGACTTTTTATTTTTGTGAAATTCCACCAGGAGGTCTGAAGTTGTTCTTTCTTTTTTTTAGGACTGTGAGGATCCAAACCCTCTGATCCGAGCTCTAGCTGTGCGTACAATGGGCTGTATCCGTGTGGACAAGATCACCGAGTACCTGTGTGAGCCTCTGCGAAAGTGTCTGAAGGATGAAGACCCCTATGTGAGGAAGACCGCAGCAGTGTGTGTGGCCAAACTACATGACATCAACGCCCAGATGGTGGAGGACCAGGGCTTCCTGGATTCTCTCAGGGACCTGATTGCTGACTCCAACCCCATGGTTAGATACTTTTGATCTAATTGTCCTGTATGCATACTTCCCCATTCATAATACTTTACTAATATCTGATTTACTCGTAGGTTGTGGCTAATGCAGTTGCTGCTCTGTCTGAGATCAGTGAGTCTCATCCCAACAGCAACCTTCTGGACCTGAATCCTCAGAACATCAATAAGCTCCTGACAGCCCTCAACGAATGCACTGAGTGGGGCCAGATCTTCATCCTGGACTGTCTCTCCAACTACAACCCCAAAGACGAGCGTGAGGCCCAGAGGTGAGGGCAGATAATAATCCTCGTATTCAGTGTGTTTCTTTGTCTGTACAGGTTTATGGAGATTATGGAGAGCGAATGAATTTTTATTTTTTGTATCTTATGTTGTATCAGCAAGTTATGAATTTCTCCACATGTTTTATACCCTTTAGCCAAGGCTAAATTTATTTATATAGCACATTTTTCATACCTAGTTAAAATTTAAAATAGCAGTGTTTCCCATGCCATTATATTAGGGGGGCGGCCCTCTTATTTACATGACGGCATGTCATTTCTGTCTCTACATTACATGGTTGCGCTCTCTGCATCACGCACAGCGGAGTTCCGCCCCGTTTCACACACACAAGTGAGCACACTCCCACTCCCACTATTTGTGAATATTAAGCCGCAAAACGACTATTTAAATATGAATTCTGCGTGTCTATGTGTTAATGAATACAAGGTTTTGTTTACTACTCGTACTGAAGCGCGCGTGACGCTTGCGGTGATATTAACGTCTGCCATCTCACTAACTGCTCTGAGAGTCACTTCATGAGCATTTGAAAGCCGACCTCATACGTCATCTGCCCGGAGCTGCTTCCGTGTAGGACTGTTGGTTTTATATAACTCCGACTGGATTCGTCTGAAAAAAGAAAGTCTTATACACCTAGGATGCATCGGGGGTGAGTAAAACACAGCCTAATTTTCATTTTTGGGTGAACTAACCCTTTAACCATTAAAAAGAAGTCCAGAAAAATTTAAATGGAAAAAACAGAACCCCCCCCTCAAAAGCTGTAAACCTATAGGGGAAACACTGAATAGGCACGATTTGGAGAAAAGAAATCTAATTGTGATTTTTCTAATAAAATTTGCAATAAAAAATTTGCTTTGTAATAATAATAAATGACTAAAGTAAAATTTTACTGCAAAATAAAAAAAGTGTTCAAATATAATAATAATAATAATAATAATTTATTTTACTGTACAGGTGTAAACTTACAATACTAATACTGTCTTAATTTCATTTTCAAACATTAAACAATTAAAGTTTTGTTTTGGTTGATAACTTGGTTCAAACTACATTTTTTTTTAAATCCAATGCACAAGCTTAGTTAAAGACTGCATAGACAAACAGATATTTTTAAACGTTTTTTAGTTTTGATGTAAATGTGGCAACCAGCATCTAAAATTTTAGGAAAACTGTGGTCTCTTTAATGGTCTGAAGCAGATTTGTAGATTACAGGTTTTCTTTTTCTCCTGCTACTATGAATTTGCATTACAAAAAAACTAGGGATGCAACGATACCACTTTTTCCAGTACTCGCCCGATACCGATACTTTTATTTTTGGTACTTGCCGATACTGAGTACCGATACCAATATTTTCATTGCATTTGTACATTTTTAAAATATTGGGTACAGAAACCAAAAGAGTATGTATAATGTTAGTTGGTTAACTTAATTTATCAAATAGATACAGTCAAACCAAAATTTATTCAGACACCTTCAACATTTCTCACATTATCACAGTTTATTTGTTATAGTTTAGAAAATGGTAATAAAATATGAGAAGAACTCAGAGTTAAACTGTGTCAGAACAAATTCAGCTTGATAATGTCAGATAACTTTGATAGAAAGGTATGTAATGGATTACAATAAACCAAAAATTATTCATACAGCTGTCAATATTTACACAACTATCAATACTTTGTCAGTTGACCCTTAGCCTTAATGACAGCATATAGTCTCCTGGGCATGCTGTCACACACAACAGAAGTGCGCGCGCTCTCTCTCTCTCTCCCTCCCTTCCTCCCTACCATTAAGTAACTTGTGCATTGTTTTACTTACTTCTTTTTGACATATCCGACCGAACTACAAGCTTTCCAGTGATGTCTGTGAGAAAGGGATATTCACTCGACAAGCTCGCGCATCTGCGCTGCCGCATACCTCAATCCACTCAGTGTGATTTGCTTACCAGCTGGCGCAAATCAGCTATACAGGCATTAATACTGAATGTTTTATATTCATTGCAAACATATATTTCGTAGACATCTTTAATCTCTAATAACTCCATTCTGCTGTCTGTTGTCGGTGTTTCTTTGTCTGAATATGGCACTTATCACATGCTATGTGGTATCAGCGTTTGGTATCGGGGCATTTTAACCAGTACGAGTATGAGTACAGGAGCTCGGTATCGGTGCATCCCTAAAAAAAACCTGAAGTGGATTAGAAGCTTTAAAAAGCCTGTGTTGTCAGCATTGACAGTCAATATTGTCAGTATGGTGAATACCAACACGTGGTGAAATTTGCTATAACTAGCTATAAGAATTAAGTATATAGTTTTTTTTCTCAAAATGTCAAATGAAAGTAACATTAAGACTAAATAAAATAGGATCCAGGACAGAACCTTGAGGTACATCACACTTTATATTCCAATCCATTCTGTTAATTCATTCCATGCCAACTTTATTGAAACATTTAAAAATGATCCAAATCCAAGGTTGAAAACTTAAATCCATTTGTAGCAGGATTAATAGGGGTTTTGTCCTCCATGTTCAATCTAATGATGAACAATTTTGGCAAGAGTTGTGTCAATATTGTGAAAATATATCAAGTTATTTTTCTGAAAAAAAAAAAAAAAAGTAAACCTATTCAGTAACAAATGCCAGAGCATCTTTCTGAACTCCCTCTTTCTGTCTCTTTTAGTATCTGTGAGCGTGTAACCCCACGTCTCTCTCATGCTAACTCGGCTGTGGTGCTGTCAGCGGTGAAGGTACTGATGAAGTTTCTGGAACTCCTGCCCAAAGACTCAGATTACTACAACACTCTTCTGAAGAAGCTCTCTCCTCCCCTCGTCACGCTGTTGTCTGGGGAACCTGAGGTTCAATATGTGGCCTTGAGGAACATCAACCTTATTGTGCAGAAACGGTTAGACTGCTGTCCTTATTTTTCAGTCTTTTTAGTTGTTTTCTGTGGCACTAGTTTAAGAGTTGTGCTAATCACTCAGTGTCTTTACACATGAGCACATTCTGTATTGTCACTAGATGGCAATACTGTCCAGCTGTCTGTTTGCTTAGGTATTCTAAATGTTTTGATCAAATGGTGATCGCTCTCTCTACCTGCAGGCCTGAGATTTTAAAGCAAGAGATCAAAGTGTTCTTTGTCAAGTACAATGACCCCATCTACGTCAAACTGGAGAAACTGGACATCATGATCCGCCTGGCCTCTCATGCCAACATTGCCCAGGTATTTCAAACTATGTTTGACTCTTAGCTTTAAAGTAGTGCTGTCAAATGATTAATCGTGATTAATCGCATCCAAAATAAAAGTTTTTGTTTATATAATATGTATTATGTATATGTATTATGTATATATAAATACACACAAACATACGTATATATTTTACAAATATTTACGTGTATATATATTTATATTCATATATCATTTATATTATATATAAATATTTTATATATAAACAAAACATATTTTTCTTAAATATATACATGCATGTGTGTGTATTTATATATACATAATAAATATACACAGTACACACACACATATGTAAGCAAAAACTTTTATTTTGGATGCAATTGATTGTTTGACAGCACTACTTTAAAGACAATGTGAACAGGATATTCAACAAGAAAACTGTATCTCGTGATTATTATCATGGTGTGAAGTAAACAAAGCAAGTTTGAGCATTTAAGAATCTGTAGTTCTGTAGTTGCAAAAGAAATCACACACATTTATCTTGTAGCCAGTGCTTTTCATTAGTCGGCAGAAGCAGCCAGCTAATCCACGACTTTAAACGTTTAAAAAAAAATAGAGCTATTTCTCTAACTCTAATTAAAGCTGCATTAATAAGATCATTAACTTCAATGATTTTCACTGTCATTTATGTAAATATAGCGATCACACTGTCATTTATGTAAATATAGCGATCTCTCTCTCTCATAGATCGGCTCTGTCCTAAATTACCTGTGATCCTAGCAAAAAAATGTAGCTAGGACATTGGCAGCAGTAATCTGAGATTTAGATTTCAGTAACAGGAAAATGTATCAACACTTTATTTCAAATGAAAAATTAAATGTTCGACTGAATGTTACATAAAAATGCAACATTAATTAATGTACAATGTACATGTCTTTTTTGTATGAGTATGCAAGACCTACATATGTACACTTTTTTTATATTGCACATTGCATTCCAAAGATAACAAATTAATCTTCGGTAAAGCGGAACTGTCAATTTCTCCTAATTGCATATTACTCAGAATTGTGCCTAAAATGAATATGGTCCCTTACACTTTATATTCAGTGATGGTTTGTCATTGTGTTTAGCAAAAAACACATGCTTAAGCCCATTAAGCTCTGAGCTGCCTCGTGTAAAATGACAGCTCTGCTTACACTGCATCTGATGACAAATTACTTCGTTACATTTCATTCTAATACACCTCTTTGCTGTTTTTCCATTTACTTATATTAAGTCATTTAGCTATTTCCCCCACAAACATGTCCATTTGTTAGATGTTAACATCAGACTCTTCCCGAACTTTCCCCCCAAGCTTATAACGTCGTGAGGTCATTCAGCCTTTCATTTGTGGAGGTCATTCAGCCTTTCATTTAATTCATTCGGAAGTATGATTAGTTTCTATAGAAATCCATTTAAAATGATGTTAATTTCTGTAGGTACTGGCTGAACTGAAAGAGTATGCTACTGAAGTGGATGTAGACTTTGTTAGGAAAGCCGTTCGAGCCATCGGCCGTTGTGCCATCAAAGTGGAGGTATGTTATTCAGCTCTATCTGTATGTATGTCACCTCATTCCATAGAGAAATGTCTTAAAATCTCTTCTTTTCTATAAGCAATATAGAATTTTCTTTTCTATATTGCTTTTTTCATTGTGTACCATGGATCAAGTGCTGTAGTGCTGTGATGAGTTTTGTCATTGTAATGTATAGCTGTGACTGAGTTTTCTCTTATATCTGTGTGTACAGCAATCAGCTGAGCGCTGTGTTAGCACCCTGCTGGACCTCATCCAGACTAAAGTCAATTACGTCGTGCAAGAGGCCATTGTGGTCATTAGGGACATCTTCCGCAAATACCCCAACAAGTCAGTTCATAGCTCTCATATGACATTTTTTTTGTAACCTTTTAGTACTGAATGAAATCACGCTTGTCTTTTCACTGAGCTTGTCACAATGTTTTCTGGGATTGCAGTTTCTGTAAAGTGTACATTCTGTGCTGCCCTAGAATTAGACTAAAATGTGGTATCTTAGCATTATTAAGGAACCCACTTTTTGGAACAGTCTTCATGTGAGGAGCCGACCTGTGTACGCAGCACACTAGGAGTATATATTAGGGGCCATTTAAACGACAATGTTTTCATCCAAAAACGGGAAACTTTTTATGCGTTTTGACTGTTCGTTTACACGACAACGAAAACGCATATTTTTGAAAACGGGTTTCAAAGTGCAAGTTTTTGAAAACGGCCCCGTTGACGTTTCCGTGTAAACACCCAATACGGGAATCTTTCAAAACGGTGACGTCATGCACGTGCGTAGTACGTGTTGGGTATGTAGACATGCGCAGTATGTGTTGATTTTAAAGGCAAGCCTTTGCTAACTCTTCTTCAGCAAAGTGTGGATTTACTTCACCAATATTACAACCAATAGCGGAGACGCATCATATACAACATATAATCGTGACTTCCCTACAGGTACTGTTTACTAACAAGGTGACAGTGCCAACTACTGGCCTGGCATACGTAATACAGCGTTTTTGGCCGTTTTCGCGGATAAATGCGAATCGTTTTGAAAACGTTGTCGTGTATACGTGAAACTTTTTAAAAACGCAAGGAAATAATGATCTTTAAAAAAGCATCATATGACCCCTTTAAAAACGCAAGGGAAAAACGTTTCCGTTTTTGGCTACATCGTTGTCGTGTAAATGTAGCCTTAGTTTGTAAACTAATGTGGAATGAAAGAACATGTAACTAATGGGCAGCTAAAACACCTCTCTGTTGTCTGTGCAGGTATGAGAGCATAATTGCTACTCTGTGTGAAAACCTGGACTCTCTGGATGAACCAGATGCTCGAGCTGCCATGATCTGGATTGTCGGCGAATATGCCGAGCGTATCGACAACGCTGATGAGCTCCTGGAGAGTTTCCTTGAGGGCTTCCATGATGAAAGCACTCAGGTTTGATATTATTGTTTGGTTTGGTGAGGTTTTTTTTTTTTGTGGTGTTTTTTGTTTTGTTTGGGTGTTTCTGTTATGGTTTTTGTTTTGTATACAGCATTTAGTTTGTTTAAAAGCAGGGATCTGATTCAGTATCCACTGCATTGTTGCTTTCAGGTCCAGTTGACTCTGCTGACAGCCATAGTGAAGCTGTTCCTGAAGAAGCCCTCAGAGACTCAGGAGCTGGTTCAGCAAGTGCTCAGTCTGGCCACTCAGGTGAGATGGAGAGGTGCTGATATTAGCAGCTGAAAATTATTTGTTTGGCCTTTAGTGCTTGATCCTACATATCAAAAATACAGTTAACAAGTGCATATGCACTATATATCAGTCAGATAAAGATTTATTTTTTTGAATATATTTGTAATGAAAGACAATTGCAAACTTATGCTCATTGCACACGACAGTGTTTTTCTAACAGCATGATGGATAATAGTGTCAAATCTCAAAAGGAGCTCAGCGTCTGGCTGTCAGTGTTACGTTTCCTCTCCATTCACACTCCATTTTTTCTTCATCTCCTCAGGACTCTGATAACCCTGACCTGCGTGATCGCGGCTACATATACTGGCGCCTGCTGTCCACCGACCCTGTGACCGCTAAAGAGGTTGTGCTGTCTGAGAAGCCTTTGATTTCAGAGGAAACAGATCTGATCGAGCCCACCCTGTTGGACGAGCTCATCTGCCACATCGGCTCACTGGCCTCCGTCTACCACAAACCCCCCAATGCCTTTGTGGAAGGAAGCCACGGCATTCACCGCAAACATCTGCCCATCCAGCATGGCAGGTACTGAGGCGGCTAAACGTCTTGAACATTTCACTGGCTAAAAATGGCTCATGTTGTTTCATCTCTATGTGAGATTCTCTGTTTTTCGAAAAAGGATGTCTGAATCAGTCTCAGTCCCGTAATACAATGGGGGGACTCATCGAAAGTAGTGCCAAACAGACCCAATGTTGTCCTCTCTCCACTAGAACAATGAAAAATCCTTTGTTCACTCAGTGTTGCCCATCTCAGTGTGTGTTATCATTCTTTTGTAGTATCGACACTGGGGAGAGTCCAGTCAGTGCCGGCCCGACTGCTTCTATCGATCAACCCCAAGTCATTCCATCTCAGGGTGACCTTCTGGGAGACCTGCTTAATCTGGACCTCGGTCCCCCCGTCAACGTGCCACAGGGGTCTTCCATGCAGATAGGCGCTGTGGATCTCCTCGGAGGTGGTCTGGACAGTTTGGTGCGTGTTCTTGTCTTATAATTGTCTGTTTCTGTTGGTGGATTTTACCGTCTTTTATAACGCCCTTTTAGAGTGACCAGTGTTTGTTTTTTAAGCTCACTAGTTTCTCTGCGGCTTGAGTTCAGCCTGGATAGCGTGTTCACTGGTGCAGGTGTGGTTTAGAGGCTTTAGGGTATTCCACTAAGCGTGAGATGATTGCAGCAGTGTATTTCACATTTGAGCGGTAACCACACTCGTTACCATGACCACCACGTCTCACAAGCTTCTGCCTGATGACAGTGAACAGCAAAGTGAAGAACTGCAGGGTGAAACAGCAGCGAGGTCAGCGCTTGTTAACTGGAAAGGGAATGTGATTGCATAAGCGCTTTGACTTTCAATCAAACGCTCATCATTTATTGACACAGTGCTGAATGCTGCTCAGTACTGCAAATCCAAACTTGAAATATGATGCGGGGAAACTCAAGGCTGATCACGACTAAATGCAGTTTTAGGTGTGCATATAATAGAAAACAGGATTTTTTGCCCTTTTGTTGATAAGAGTTTGATTGTACTATGTAGATATACAGTGGGTCCAAAAGTGTCAATATGACATGCCTGTCCTTTTCAATGCAAATAATGTTATCAGTATACAGTATAACAATTTGAACAAAAAATGAACATGAATTTCAGAACATTTTAGTATTTGGTTTGTCCCTCTTTTGCTTTGATTTGAGATGATTCCAAGAGCATCTTGAGATTCAATGGAAGCAAGAACAATCTGAACATCTGTACATTTAATTATTTGCTTAGTGACACAAAATTGCAGAATCAGAAATATTTCTTAATTTCATAATGTTTATTATCAAGTGTAAGGCCCCGATCAGACAGAACGCGTTTTTCAGATTTGAAAACACAAGGAGCACCGCACTGCCTTTTTTGGTTTACTTTTTTTTTTTTTTTAAGCAGTACGCTGCATTTTTTATGTTGCTAGGCAACCACCGAATCAGCTGTCCTGTCAGTCTAATCAAGGATTATAGCGCAAGCGCTCTAAAATCTTTGGTTTGCTGTTAAATAAACTGTCATATTAGCAGAAACGAAAAAAAATAAAAATACAGCTATGGGGTAACCTGCGACAGCCACGAAGAGTTTCTCCTCCATCATTGCAGTCTCCAGACATTCCAAGCAACTGTAAACACCTGTCACCAAAAGAGAAGGCCCGCCTCTCCATTCATTCGATTGGACAATGGAAAAAAAAATGCGAATGACGTCGGGCGGCTAAAGTGCACATAAACAGCACGCAGAATGCTCACTGACAATAGAATTTATTTTTAAAAAGGTGCCTCTCGGTGTGCCTCTCGGCCTTAATTTGTTTTTAAATCCCATACTTTTAGACCTTTGGAACCCACTGTACTCTGACACAAACTGGAGCATGTTAACCTGTGATTACCCAAATTTACATCTATATGGTACGGTATATTTAGGTTATCCAATCATAGCAGAGATCATTTACATATAAAATTTAAAGGTACAGTTGCAGCATTAGTTTAATTCAGAGGTCAAAGAGAGAGTGAAAAATGTACATTTGAAACTAAACTGCAACATTTTTGGTGCAAAAAACCTTGACTAACATTATTGGTGGATTCAGGGTAAAAATAACATGCTGCATAATTGTAAAATATGGCCCCTTTAATATTTTTTTTGAGCACTGATCATGGCGTAGCTGCAGGATGTGCATGTGTTGAAGTGGAGAGGCTGTGGTATATGAAGTGTTCTGACTCTGAAGCAGAGCTCAACTGCAGCACCAGAACCCCAGGGCTAAATGTCTTGCCGTCTTATACACAGTCATCAACCCACATAAAATCTTCCACTCAAAACACACATGCACAGTTCCTGAGTGAAGTAAAGAAAAGATTTAACATTTTTGGTCAGGATGTGTGCAAATCTTAATGTTCATGTTCTCTAAAAGGACAGCATAAAATGAACACGCTGAGAAATCTAAACATTCACAAAACCATTTAATATTTACATTTATTTTAATATTTATGATAAATTTTCATTTTAAGGTGTAGTTACATGTTACATGTGCTATAGTACTACAAGTTAATAATAAATTATGTATTATTACAAGGATCTAAACGTAACCCCATAGTAAGTATATGTAGTATATGTACTTATTTGTGTAATTACACTGTAACATCACCACCTTAAAATAAAGTGTAACCATATTCACAGATTATTTACAAGGAGTAGCTCAACCCAGTGTCATAATTTACTCACCCTTATGTCACTTTCTTCAGTGGAATTTTACTGAATGTCTTAACTGCTCTTTTCCTTATACTGAAAAATTTGGTATAACCTGTGATTACCCTAACACATTGAATAAAATATGAAATTTTAAAGTAGAAAGGCTAAAATGGTATTTTCTAGTGACACATACTCCAATAGTCTTTTATTTGCAACTTTGAAAAATCATTTTTACAGTGCAATGACAGTTAATGATGGCTGTTGTGTTGAGCTTTAAAAGTTATATGCAAAAAGACAGACACACTGTTATTTTTGCTCCCTAAGAATTTTAATTGAATGAATTGCAACATTTTGACCCCAATCGGTCTTTGTCAGGCTTTGAATTGAGAGCTTTAAAAATGAACCATCTTACCTTCGTTCAGCAAAATACCCTCTTTTGTGCTCCACTAAAGAAAATTGTACTGTCTAATGACATGAGGGTGAATAAATTATGACAGAACTTTCATCTTTGGGTGATCTGTCCCTTTAATGAATATTATGGGAAATATTGCAGGTATATGCCAGGATCTTCACATCCAGAAGCAATTTGTTCATTTTTTTTCCTGGAGCCACAAAAGGCCTATGTTCTCCTCCTTGTGAATAATTGGATTTGTCAAGCAGCCATCTCCAGCATGGCACATGTAAAGCATTTTTATCTCCTCAGTGCAATCTTCTCCCAAATTGGAGGAGTATCTATGTCAGAGCTTTGCACGGGTGCCCTATACAAACCAGGATAGAGACACAATGCCACTTGCTGTGTGAAGATGCTGTTCTAGCTCAAGACGTGTTGAACAGGACTGTAAGGAAAGGTTTTGCAATCCCGTCTCTAGACTAGTGATATACTCATAATTGAGTTTCACTGCTCAGTGATACTCCTTATGAACCACTCCTCCACCAAATGACAAAACATAGGTTGTGAGACTTGACCAGCAGTTAAATCAGTATTCAGAGGTGGGAAAAGTTGAGGTGCTGGTTCTTGTGCCCCAGGCAAGATATGACATATATAATAGATAATATAATGTTAAGATGGGTCACAAAGATTGACAGACTAGTCACCTATCTAGATATATTCTCTTATACATACAGTTTGGGGTTGGTAAGATTTAAAAAAATTTTTTTTAATGTTTTTCAAATTCGTCTTTTATGCTCACAAGGCTACATTTATTTGATCAAAAATAGAAGTAAAGTTAAAAACAGTAATATTTGAAACATTGCTAAATTATTAGTAACAGTTTTCTATCTTAATATATTTTAAAATGTAATTTATTCGTTTTAATGCAAGGCTGAATTTTCAGCAGTACACCAGTCTTCAGTGTTACATGATCCTTCAGAAATCATTCTAATATGTTGATTTGGTGCTCAAGAAACATGTCTTTATATTATTATTAATGTTGAAAACAGTTGTGCTGCTGGATATTTCTGTGGAAACGGTGATGAATGTTTTTTAAGGATTCTTTCATGAATAGTAAATTCAAATGAACAGCAATTATTAGAAATTTAAATCATTTATAACAGTGTAAAAGTCACTTTTACTGTCACTTTTGATCAATTTAATGTAATTTCATTTAAATGTAATACCGTTTTTGTTGAATAAAAACGAATTAATTTCTTAAAACAAATCTTACTGACCCCAAACTTTTAAATGGTAGTGTATTATTATAATTGTTTTATATCATTTGTTTCTGTTTTTCCTGTGCTTTAATTGGCATGCTTTAGCTCTTCGACAGTTTGCTAAACAGTAAATCTGCACTATACAGGAGCGGTTGTGTCTTTAAATTCATTCCCCATAAAGCAACACCACTACAGCCATTCAGACAGACGTCCTTGGCCATTGCGTCATATTTATGAGTTTCCTACTGCAATTTGAAGTTTGGGTTGACAAAGCTTGTAAAACCTGTCAAGAGATGCGTTCCGCTCCTGTGTTCTGTTCCTTCTAGCTCTACACAAGAACGTGTTTTATGCAAACAGCTCTTAACATATTAGATGAACCTGAGAGCTAATTATTCAGAGCTACTTTGAGGCCGATCACCCAGCTATTCACTCAGGCAACTCATGACTCAAAAAAATGAGTGCCTCATGCCTAACTGAGAGTTATGTTTTGATCTGGTGTAATAATTCTTATTGGGTCTGCCACTGACTCCTAATGCTGAATGTAATGACCTTTTATGTTCTCTAAATGGACATGGAATCCAACAAAAATTCAGTACTCAAAATGGACAGGAGTGTACAAGATTTAGAATGGATTGTCAAACAAATTGGCAGTGATTTATTTTTTCCTTTCCACCTAATTGTTAAACCTGGTCACATCTCACAGCTTAACACTAGCACAAAGGTTTGTATTCACAATGAATATACTTTTGCTGACTAAATGAGTCATTCCAATAAAATACCAATGTGTTCGTCATCCTCGTCAAGAAGACAGTGTTCAGAGCTGAGGAATGTTAAACATTGAACAATCTGCAGAAGCATCTGACTGCTCAAGGTCGTGAGTGTTTCAAAGAGACGAACGCTGCAGACTCAGCACCTGAAGGGATGCATTTTTAAACTCGCAGTCTTACCGGCCTCTTTATCTCATAACAGATTTACATTGACATTTAGCAGGTCTGGGGCACTAAGTCTATGTCTAATCTGAATAACATTATGACTCCGAAAACTCAAGTGTTTTATTTTTTTTCTCTCCATTGAAATTTGGTTAAGAATATTTGCATTTGACACAACCATCCACTTCTCCCAAACCCTAAATGTTGCATGTTGCGCTTTACAGCTCAGCTTGTGATTTGTGTCCTGCTGAGTGTGAAGCTGTAGGGTTGTTTAATCTTGCTCATTTCCTCACTGAGAAAATCAAGGTGACTGTACGGCTGAAGGTCAGTAAGAGGAATGTGGACTGAGAGAAGGAATTTACATGGCTTTAGTCATCATAAATTCAAAGACCCTGTTTACTTTCTAAATGCACATTTATAGTATTATTGTGCAGGATGCATTGGTAAACTTTATTCCAAACAAAAAGAAATATTTGTCTTTCATCAAAATGTAATACTTCGGTCCACTGAAACATTTTTCATTCTAGTTAGTTGCTGTTATCACCAAATCTCTACACCCATTATATAAAACATTTACCACAGTCCAATTAATATCAATGGATAAAAAAAAGTCTTGCCCTGCTTTTATAATATTTTTCTTATTCATTTGTTATTTTACAGTAAAATAGCTCTAATAGCAATATTTATCTCATGTTATGGACATAGTGACATTTTGTCGTATTGTTGAAGTCTTGTGGATTTTTTTTTTTTCAGTATTTCAGGATTTTCACCAGTGCGGTTCACTCACAAATCTGTTTTTCCTTCAATTCCACAACTTTTGCTAACACGCTGAAAAAAAGCTGAATTGTTGCTTTCAGCCTATGAAATCACTGCTCAGCTTCAGTGCTAACCATCATGGGGATTCAGCAACAATAACTGTCTGTAATGCAGGAGCACCACTCAACTCTTCCTTCCTGCAGCTTCACTCATCTCAGTCTTAGTCCACAGCTGAATCAATAGCAGCGGGTGTCTCATAGATTACATTTTCAGGTTGATTTTAGCAACTGGCAAAACAAAAAGTACAACATAGCAGGTTTTAAAAGTTGTTTGTGACGACATTTCCTTTGTAAACAGGAAAACTCTGTTAATAATGGATCCTGGACGTGTCTCTCTGTCTCTCTCATGTTGTTTGTTGGCCTGGAAATGGGTCTTCTGTTCTCTGTTGTAGCTCGGGGGAGATCTGGGAGGAGGTGTTGGGGGCAGTCCTGCAGTAAGTGAGCTCCTCTCTCTCTCTCCGCTCGTATCCGTCTGTCCGCACTCAGCATGTTGTGTGCTATTTATATGATTCTTAATAGCCTGTCTAGTGTAGACACCTAGCTGTGTTCTGCTTTGTTTCTTTTTTGTTTGCACAAAAATCCATCCTGCTTTGAGGTGATATGATGTTCCTGATATGATGAACTTCTGTTTAACATAACCTACTTTGTCATTTGTCTTTAAAGTGCTGGTGATTTTTAAAAATTTTTTTGGTACCTAAATGCCTTGTTTTTCCTTGGTCTCCTTTGCTCATCAAGGCTGCATTTATTTTATCAAAAATAAAATATTAATATTGTGAAATATTATTATAATTTAATATATTTAAAAATTATTCCTGTGATGGCAGAGCTGAATTTTTAGCAGCCATTACTCCAGTCTTCAGTGTCACATGATCCTTCAGAATGAAACATTTCTCATTATTATCAATGTTGAAAAGCATTTTTGCTGCTTAATATTTTTGTCTTTCAACATTGATTAATAATCATTTATTATTTAATTTATACCAATAATGATTGATAATAACTGAGCACCTAATCAGCATATTAGAATAATTTCTAAAGAATCACATGACCCTGGAGACTGGAGTAATGATGCTGAAAATTCAGCTTTGACATCTCAGGAACAAATTGCATTTTAAAATATATTAAAATAGAAAACAGTTCCATTAGATTAAAATATTAATTTATTAATTATTTCACAATATCATATTTTGACTGTATTTTTGATCAAATAAATGCAGCCTTGGTGAGCATAGGAGACATCTTTTAAAAACACTGCAAAATCTTAATTATTCCAAACATTTGATCAGTAGTGTGGTTTGTCCCTAATATCAAAATACAATTCATTCTCCTCATATCCTGCACAACTGGTGTCGCCTACATGAAGAATGCCTGTTGCTGTGATTTAAAAGGATACACAAACGCTTCCTAGAGTAGTTTAAACTCTTTTGACGGTTAGAAATCTTATCTCTATGATCTCTGTTTGTGTCACGCAGGTGGGCCAAAACTTCATCCCGTCATCGGTGCCCAACACCTTCGCTCCGTCTCCTACACCTGCTGCTCTCAGTAGCGGCCTCAATGACCTGTTTGAGTTGTCCTCAGGAATGTCCGTTGCTACAGGAGGATTTGTGGCACCTAAAACTGTGAGTGCTACTCACCACTTAACTTTAAACCATAACCCCTCACCCATTTCTGATCTTTTATATCATAATGAAGAGCCTTTCAAGAAAGGAAGTTCAGTCTGTTCTCATTGTCCAGCATGAGCATTAACTTCATGTGCTACATAAATGCAGGCGTGCAGAACAGCTTGCGGGGGCACAAAGTCTCAGGCATCTTCATTAATAAGAGCTCCATTAGAGCCAGAGTAAATCAGTAGAGTAGGACAGAGCACAATTAGTCCTTTATGATCTACCTTGTGGAGTTATCCAATTCCCCTGGTGCTCTGGGTGCCTACTTATATATGTGTTCATTTGTCTCTTTTTATCTGATTTTGTTTCTTTTTGGATGCCAGCTCAGTTCTTGTAAGCAGTGTCTGGGTGAGTGAGTGTAAGCGAATGTCAGACTCCTGCATTAAAGTGCCCTTCAATTTAGAATGACTGTAGTTATCCTCTTAGAGAAGAGCATAGCCTTAATTTATTAAGTAAACAAAACTGTAAAACAGAGGAGGTACGGTGGGGATTAATTTCTTTGGTTTGTGAAGGTATGGCTGCCAGCAGTCAAGGCAAAAGGACTGGAGATATTTGGAACCTTCTCTCGGCGTCAAGGGCACATGTACATGGACATGACCTTCACCAATAAAGCACTGCAGCACATGACTGACTTTGCCGTCCAGTTCAACAAGAACAGGTCTGTGTTTATGTTTATGATATTAATCATTCTGATAATAGTTGATGATAGTCATTGTGGCATATTTTTTCTGTAACCAGTGTCCAAAATGAAGATTTTATATTTGAGTAATTGTTGTTTTATTTTAAATAATACCAGTATATTTGGTTATATAACTGAATTTAGTATTATATATATAATACATTTTAAATACACTACCATTAAAAAATTCGAGGTCCGTAGGTTTTAAAATTAAAAAAAAAAAAAATTGTATTCAACAAAGATGCATTAAATTGAGCAAAAGTGATATTTATAAGGTTACAAAAGATTTGCATTTCAGATAAATTCATCAAAAAAATCAGGCCACATAGCCAGTAACTCAAATTTTTGCTCTCGCTCGCTAAGTGTTAATTTGCCTTGCCTGTAACTGATACATAAAGTAGAGCAATGAGAGGCTATGTACATATGCTTTGTTGTTGTCATTAGTTTTGGAGTGATCCCCACCACACCTCTCCCCATTCACACTCCACTGATGCCCAGCCAGAGCATCGACATCTCCCTCCCTCTCAACACCATCGGCCCTGTGATGAAAATGGACCCACTCAACAACCTACAGGTACAATGCATTATTGCCTTTCGCTGTGTGTTTTCACTCCCCCATACACAGCCACACACGCCCATGGGTCCCCCTGAGGTCCCTTCTTTGCATTAATCATCCCACAGGAAATAACACATTACAAATATGCCGTTAATGTTTAAATTACATCTCTGTGTATCCAAACCTCCGAGCTCTCAACTGCACAGCACGCACATTGGTCTCTGATTATTTGAGTCAGTTGTCCCCACGTGCTTCGTTAGTTACTGAGATAATTTGTGTGAGCAGCAGCTGCAAAAGATTCAATTTCATGCCTTTAAAACACTCCAGAGTACTTGCCCACGGCTAGTCTATTAATGCAGATCATCAATCAGATACAAATGTCATTATGAATCATCATCGTTTCATATGATTTATATCAACATGTTTCTGCCTCATTCGTTTTAAACCAGTGTGTCGGTTCATCTTTGGATGGATGTCCAACAGTGTTTGCTGTCCCAATGAGATGTCCCAACATTTTTCCTCCTCCACCTCTATTTTCTGCCCATGACATCCTGCTGGGTTACTCTCTTTGCTTCATGCGCCCCCTGTTTAAGGATCCTTTTCTGTGACTCTTCTCCTCTCTTCACTGTTGTCAGTGTAAGCATCTGGGTATTCACTATTAAACAGAGCTGCCCGCAGAGTGTTTATGACTTGTATTAATGAGTTCAGGCTTCTCATGAGCTGAAGAGTCATCACAGTAAACAGCAGCTGAATGCCCTTTGAATGGCCAGGAGACACTGTGATCTGACCATGTCCAAGTTAATTAAACAGGTGTATTAATTATCGTCCTGTCATCGCAAACACATACAACAAATTTTGAAGAGTGTACCAGCTGCCCTTTTACATAAAATTTAAAGTCGACATGAAATAAAAATTTAACCCGTCTGTTTTGTAAATGCATATTATAGATCATTCTGAATGATTCATCCAAGTATGTTTCATATTTTATTTTTTTACCTTGTATTATTTAAAGGAATAGTTCACACAGAAATGAAGATTTGCTGAAAATGTACTCGCCCTCAAGGTGAGTTTTGTCATTGGAACAGATTTGGAGATATTTAGCATTACATCAATTGCTCAGCTGTGGATCCTCTGCAGTGAGTGGGTGCCGTCAGAATGAGAGACTAAACAGCTGATAAAAACATCACAATAATCCACAAGTGATTAGCACAACTCCAGTTGATCAACTAATGTCTTGTGAAATGAAAAGCTGCAAGAAACAAATCCATCACCAAGGTCCATAATTTATAATTACGCTTCCTCCGGTGAAAAAGTCCATCCCCTGTTGCCTTCTCACATTAAAATCCACCAACATATTTGTTTAGGTCTGTTGTTATGGATTGTGGACTCATTTTTGAAGAAATGGGTTTAAAGTTAAAACGGTTTAATGATGGATTTGTTTCCTACAAATGCAGATTTTAATTTCACAAGACATTAATAGATGGACTGGAGTCCATTACTTGTGGATTATTATGATGTTTTATGATTTTTCTGGTGGCACCCATTCACTGCAGAGGATCCATTGGTGAGCAAGTGATGTAAATATCTCCAAATCAGTTTTGATGAATGAACAAACTCATCTACATCTTCGATGGCCTGAGAGTGAGTACATTTTCAGCAAATTGTCATTTTTGGGTGAACTATTTTTAAAACCATTCCACATTTTCTCCTAAATTAGTCAGAAAATACAAAAAAGTCTGCCGATTGTGCTTCTATGACTAATAAAAATTAAATGACCTTCCTTTCCAACAAAGAACACACTGGGTGGCTAAAAATAGAGGTCAGTTATGCCATAATTTATTCATTGGATTTCTATGGCTCGCTTTGCAGTCTAATAATATTTACATGGTGTAAAATATGAAAGAACTCATCAGCGGGTTGCAACCATTGATTTCTACTACCCCTCTTTTCTGCTCTTGTGCCTTTCTTCTTGTTTCCCTTTTCCTTTTCTGTCCCTTTCTGTGTAACTGAAAGCTCTTATTCCGTTTGGTGAATAAGGACAGCATCAAAATGCAGTCGGGCTGCAGAGGCGTTTTAGACCCTTATACAGTGAAGTGTATTTTAAAGTCTGACCGCTCAACCTTTCTCACCCCAGGTGGCTGTGAAAAACAATATTGATGTCTTCTACTTCAGCACGCTGATCCCTCTCAACGTCTTCTTCGTGGAGGATGGCAAAATGGGTACAAGTACTCCGCGCACACATGCTCAATCTAAAAACAGCACACTGTTTCACACTGAGGTTTTGATTGAGCTTAGGTTTTATAAAAGAGTGGATTGATGGGATGTAGCTAGGACTGAGCACACTTTAGACACTGATTGGCCAATCCCACTTGATAAGCTTTAAACCTTTCTTCAACAGAGCGTCAGGTGTTCTTGGCCACATGGAAGGACATTCCAAATGAGAATGAGCTGCAATACCAGATCAAAGACTGCCACTTAAACGCAGGTGAGTTCATCTAGTGCTCAACTTGCATTGACTCATGAGTTAGAGTAGAGGGGTTTGGATCAGTGGTCATTGAATCAAAGGCAGATAGCATAAAGTTTACAAATAGCAGGGTAACTGGAAAGGCCTTTTGAGCTGTTTGGCAGAGTGCTCATACCTCTTTGTAGTTTGGGCTCTGTCCATATCCAGACTGGCACCTGATGCAGCGAATTGGAACCTTCCACAATGTGTCTGGTTGAAAGACACTCCAATTAATATGATTCTATTTACATGTACAAATGTACAATGTTAAAATTGATTGCTATAAAATACATTAAGCAGCACAACCGTTTTCAACATTGATAATAATAAGAAATGTTTCTTGGGGTGCAAACAAGCATACTAGACTGAGCAACACTGAAGACTGGGGTACTGACTGCTAAAAGTGTAGCTTAGCCATCACAGGAATAAAAATAAATTTTAAATAAAATATATAAAAAAAAATATTTCTTTTAAGTTGTAGTAATATTTTACAGTACTACAGTTTTTGCTGTATCAAATAAATGCAGCCTTGGTGAGCTGGGAATGGCTCAGAAATTATATTCTGTATAAGACATGGCAATGTAATACATACTAATCATTCTATTATGTTTTTTTTTTTACACTCCTAGTATTAAAGCTCATTGCACAGGCCTCACCATAGTCCCAGACAGTGTTGAACAAGCATAGATTCTTGATTTATGACTGTGACTTCATGATGCTTTGATATTAAGCCAACAATTGAATTATTTGCTTCAAGCTTTATTACACAACATCCACTGCACAGTTTGAGATTTTAAAAAGCAGAAAAGGTCCCCATTCTGGAGTTCCCACCATTCTGTTATAATTCATGGTTAATTATTTAGTCTGGTGGCAGTGTAAAAATGTTGTGGAATGTGGTGGGCTGTGCACAGACTCTGACAGAGCTGGTTTATTTCAAGGCTTATCAGCTCGCTATTTGTATTTATCAACCTGGAGCCAATTTGAGCATACAGCAGCAGACACGTGGGGTGGAGGAGCGCCGAACACGGGGACCAGCACAGAGAGCCTGTTTGATTTTTTTTTTCCCCTCTTTCTCTGATGCCTTGTTTTGGGAGGAGAAGCCATGCTGTTCTGTTTCAGTCGTGTTTATTTGCATGTAGAGAATAATCAACTGCCATTGTGAGATGCAGATTGGCTCTAGCTTGTCATGACTTGAATAACAATGTGAACGTAATGGAGCGTACAATTGAGGGCAAGCTATAACCGAATGCCTTTTCCCACACCGTGTCCATTGCTATTATTTGTAAATGACTGAATGTTTTCTCATAGAATTGAATTAGTGGGAAGTTGTTTCGCATTTTGTTGTTGTTGAGACTGGTCGATTTGTTCTTTATCAGGATGCAGCTGCAGTTCTCGGGTCCAGGAGGAAGGGATGCGCTCGTGTCGGTGGATCAACAGATTCCTAATTATGAATAATTTCAGCACTTAATTCAGCAGAAAATAAACATCACTAATTAGTTTTCAGCGTTAATGTTTTACAACCATTTACAAACCTAATTGATATGCTGCAGAATTGCTGCCTGTACATGAACATTACAGAGATCAAGAATAATTGAAATACAGGTCCTCCAAAATATCATAGAGATGCAGGTGAAGCAGCCACCTAGCAACTGCATAGCAATGTTTTAACAGTCATTTCGTATACTTAAGCAACCGCATAGCAATGCCTTGGCAGCCACCCACAAAACCCTATTGTATTCTTTAGAAAATTTGTATTAATATTGCATGGTGTCCCTCCTCATCCGCCTCTCTCTCCCGTCATGAGCTGCTCTGTGTGTGTGCTATGTATTGTGAGGACAGACTCAGAGGATTGACAGCAGTAGTGTGAACTGGAGTGAGTCACAGCACACTCCACATGTTGCTAATACCAGCTGTCATCACCTGATTCTGTGGCTTATATAACGCAGACTGACTGCCACCTTCCTCTGACCTTTCTCTCTCTGTATAAATGTTTTCCATCTTCTTTTTCCGTCAACCTTATGGCTTTTTATTTCCCCAATCCGTCTTTCTCCCTCTTCAAATACTTCATTACGTTTTATTGTGCCACTTTACCTTGCTCTTGTTTGCGCCTGTCCTTGTCTTTCAGCGCATGACTATCTCTGTTGCCAGGGGTTTCATCATTCCCTCTCAATCGTTCCATGGAGTCCAATGCTCCCAAAATGCAATGATATGGCTCAGGGGTGATTTATTCCAGAACAGCATCACTCAGGAGTTTCATAGTATGATGTGTAAAGTAGTTTTAAGACAGTCAGTAGATTACCAGTAGATTATTAAGTTAAAAAGGTTTTTGTAAACATGACGACTAATATAATGTTTTTGGGGTTGGCTTTTGTTATCCCTGTTATTTATTTGTTGGTTTATTTATATGCTTTTTATGTGAACAATATTTGAGAGAAATAGGCCTTTTGTGTACATAGAAAAAGTCTTAGATCTTTGAGTTCAGCTCATGAAAAATGGGGGCAAAAACAAAAGTGTTGCGTTTATAATTTTGTTCAGTGTATATATATATATATATATATATATTATTTATTTTTGTTTGTTTGTTTGTTTGTTGATGTGCTCCAAAAAAAAAAAAGAATTTAAAATGTACAGACGTTCTCTTCAAGGGAAATGGACCAATAAATTGTATTATAAATTTTTTATTAAATTTATTATTGATCACTAATAACTGCAGGACTGAATAAATTAATTTGGAAGTAGTTCCAAATCATAACAAATATAATTAAACTCAGGTAAACTTTATTTTAGATAATGCCAGTGTGTGTAAATACTGTGTGTGTGTGTGTTACATACATTATATATTTTCGTAGTGAGTCCAATTTTACTTTAAATTGGTAAAATGTATTTTTATTTTAAACTATTCAAAATTAATTTGAATCATTTTATGATTATAGGCAAAACCCTTTTTTCCACCCAAATGATAAAAGAAAGATGAATGGACTTTTTTCGAGGACAATACAATTCTGTATGTCAGCCTCAGATGTCACACCCACGGACCGTTGGCTACACGTCTGATGCATGTGGCACACAAAATTGGAAACACTTCAGGAGATTCGAAGTCGTCATCGGATTGGTTGAATTATACAGGCTTTCCGGGAGACGTGCGTGTCGCGTTCTTTTAACGTACTGCCTAGAAACAAATATGCCGTGACGCCCAACCCCCTCATGGAAGAAGAAAGCCGTCGTGTTTACAATTGTGATAATGAGTGCTTATCAGGATCAACTAAACGCTGGATTTTCAAAAGTATGTGAAATATTTAAAGTTCGCGGCATAGAATCTTTAAAATACGTCCAAATGTTTTACACACCGGTCTGTTATTGTGGGGACATTTCCACGCCCCTAAACATGATGCGGCACACAACGAAATGTGATTGGTTGCTTTATCTGTCAGTCATATGGCCTCTTGGGCGGTCCTTGCCATTCAAAGCGGCCAAGGTTCCCAGACCTTCTGCTGTGAGTCTGAAGGTCTGGCTACGCGAGACTACTCAAATACCAACTGTCTCCAACAAGGAAGTTGCAAGTAGCAAATTGCGGTTCATTGTGTGCCTTCAGTTGTGCTAATGCTCATACTTTGCTAGTAATTTGCATACTGTGCTTATGCTCTTTGCCAACCATAAGCTGATTGTGAAGAAACTGACAGAAATGTATCTATTACAAGTGTATTCAATGCATTCATCCATGGTACAAACAGGTTATTGCCATGTACCCTTACTGTTTCATAGGAAATACTTATAACAAATGCTCATTAGACCATTCCATATTTTTTTTGTTTTTTTTAATGGATGAATTGTAGCTTTTCTTCTGATAACTGTAGTCTAGTGAGAGACTTCTGTGAATATCTTGTTGGGTAACCATGTGTCTGTGGTATTGGCAGATACAGTGTCAGGCAAACTGCAGAACAACAACATCTACACCATCGCCAAGAGGAACGTAGAAGGCCAGGACATGCTGTATCAGTCGCTCAAACTTACCAATGGGATCTGGATCCTCGCTGAACTCCGTATACAACCTGGCAATCCCAATTACACGGTAATCACTCACAGCGCAAAGATTCACCAATTGTGCATTCAAACAAAGTCCGACTCGAGGAATGCATGCCAATTTGACACAAAGAGCAAAATAAATCGTGTCCCTTAACAAACAAAATGCTTTTGACTTGGTCCATAACATATTCAAGGACATCCTTCATCCCTTAGTTTGAGGGAATAATATATGAACATAAAACCTGGTTTATTTTTATCTCTTCTTTTTTGTGCACCAATCCACTCCAAGGTTTCAGCACATTATTATATAATTCAGTGCTCTGAAGATCAGGCTTTTAAAACATGATAAATGTATGACCCTGAAAGCAGTGCTTTCTGCTTGACTTGCTTGCCTAATGCATTAAATGAAGAGGAAGGTCAAGAGCAGTGTGAAGCACTCAGAAAAGGCTTGTCTCATGACAGGTAGAGTATTGATCCAAATTTTTAAAGCTCATGGAGCCCCAGTGCCCTTTGATTCTGTCGTATCAAATAATTATTAATTTGTGTCAGTGCTATTTAACATTCCTGAATTATCTTCACAAACAGTGACATGCATATGTGCCGTTACATAAGTAGAATCTCAATAAGAGGCAGCACTCTCCTCTGTGGTTTTGTATTGAGTCAACAAGTTTAAAGAACTACATTTATTATTCGCTTTTGTTTATTTTAGAGTGTGACAGCCTCTGAGAAAACATACGGTCTATAAGTGAATCAGCTGTTTATTCACTTACTGCTATGACAGATTCAGGGAGTCATTTGTTCAACTGATCCAAAGACCTTTGAGTGATTCTTTAAAAGAACCAGCTCGTAAGAGTCATTGACTTGTGATTCAGACAATACTAGTTGTGTGCATCCAATAAGAACAACCCATTAGAAATTATTTATTGTCTCTGCATTATTCTGTGGTATCCCAGTCTTTTCTCTTACATTTAACTATTGGTGACCACAGACTCATAGCTTGGGTATAATGTAATTTAATTTTTCTGTGACACTGTGAAAGATTAAGTAGTGGAGTGCTACAACTGCTTACAGATGATGATGATGATGTTAATATTAATATTAATAATAAGGTAACACCTAACAATAGGGTTTTATTTGTTAACATTAGTTAATGCATTAAAGGATAGTTCTGTCATTACTTTCTGACCCTCCATAGACGGCAACGCAACTACCATGTTCAAGGCACAGAAAGGTAGTAAAGACATCGTTAATATAGTCCATGAGACATCAGTGGTTCAACCGTAATGTTATGAAGCTACGAGAATACTTTTTGTCTGCAAAGAAAATAAAAAAATTACAACCTTATTCAACAATTTCTTCTCTTCCATGTCAGTCTTCAACGCGCTTTCACGAGAGTGCCATGACGCATGCGTGTGATGATGCTGCTGACACATGAGCCGGTGATTCTTTTCTATACCCGCTCAGTGCAACAACATCATCCAAGTGAAAGATATAACACCAACATGTCAGAAAAAAACGATCTAATCTATCTAATAAAAAAATCTATCTGCCTTGAGTCTGTTGGGATATACCCCTACTAACTGCACATCTATCTATCTATCTATCTATCTATCTATCTATCTATGTACACTTAGACATTTTAGGTTTTTATAATTTTTTTGAACATCATTTATTTACCTTGTTGTAGTTTCAAACTTCCTTGTGTTAAACACACACAAAAAAAAGATATTTAATAGAATGTTATTTAATGAATATGAATGACAATGACTGCTGTCCCTGTCCTCCATCCACTTTCATTGTGTGGGGGAAAAAAGCAGCTTGGACATTCAGCTAAATATATCCTTTTGTGTTTCACACAAAAAAGAAAAACTTAAACAGGTTTTAAATTACATTTGTTGAATTTTTTTTCTTTTTAGGTGCATCTCTTTAAGTCCCTTTAAGTGTGAGTACGTATAAAAATCCAATCCAGATCTTCTATACTTATCTTGCTGGATCTGTCCGCTGCTTTTGATATGGTGAACCACCATATTCTCCTGTCAACCCTATTGGAAAATGGCATCTCAGGAACCGCACGCCAGTGGTTTGAGTCTTACCTCTCAGATAGGTCCTTCAAGGTGTCTTGGAGAGGTGAGGTGTCCAAGTTGCAACATCTAGCTACTGGGGTGCCTCAGGGCTCAGTTCTTGGACCACTTCTCTTCTCTGTCTACATGGCATCACATGGTTCTGTCATTCAGAAACATGGCTTTTCATATCACTGCTATGCTGATGACGCTCAACTCTACCTCTCATTCCATCCTGATGATCCGACGATAGCTGCTCGCATCTCAGCATGTCTAACAGACATTTCTTGTTGGATGACGGACCATCACCTTCAACTCAACCTGGCTAAGACAGAACTGCTTGTGGTTTCAACAAACCCATCACTTTATCAAAATTTCACCATCAGTTAGGCTCATCAACCATAACTCCTTCAAAAACAGCTAAAAACCTTGGATTTGTGATTGATAAGCTGAATTTCTCAGACTACATTGCTAAAACTGCCCGTTCCTGCAGATTTGCTTTATACAACATTAGGAAGATCAGGCCCTTTCTTTCAGAACATGCAACACAACTCCTTGTTCAAGCTCTTGTTCTATCCAGGCTGGACTATTGCAATGCTCTCTGGGCAGGTCTTCCAGCCACTTCTATCAAACCTCTACAATTAATCCAAAATGCCGCTGCAAGATTAAT
>NW_015560621.1:128019-129714 GCF_001515605.1 Sinocyclocheilus anshuiensis | reverse complement strand
TATATATATATATATATATATATATAAACCTTGCTATGTGTACTGCGTTAGGCTAACCGAGACTTGTCATTTGCACTTACATATTGTTGCTCTTTTGTTAGTTTTGACTGCTTTTATTGTCCTCATTTGTAAGTCGCTTTGGATAAAAGCGTCTGCTAAATGACTAAATGTAATGTAAATGTATAAACGTCATATTATTATATAATTCATATCAGCCTATGAGCAGCAGTGACTCTCAGTGTCAGTGGTGCTTCACAGACCTCTCATCGGGTATCAAATCTTGTTGCATTTGAAATTGAGATGCAGAGTATGGAAATGAGTGCTCATCATCTGTTTGAGGTCTGTACTTACATGTTTTATAATTCATGTGGAGCCAAACATCAGTGCTCTGCTCAATGCTCTGCCTGGTGAATTGAAATCTATTTTGCTCAGTGAGGCACAGAACACAGGTTGAGCACCTGCAGTGAACCTTTCCTTGGCAACAGCATGACACTGGAGATTGATAAGCTCCGGTTGTACATTTGACAGTGGTTTGTTATGATCATATGAGTGATCATCATATTCAACCGTTTTAATGCTCGTTCATCTAACACAGAGCACTTGGATAAAACTGGCTTTATGACAAGCTAGACAAAATCCCTCTTCAGCTCTTCAGAACTCGCTGCTAAGCATGCAGTGATGTGTAAATGTGTGTTTGTGCAAGAGAGAGTGTGTACACAGCAGATGGCCAGTGTCTGAAACCTGAAAAGTGCTGCCTGTGCAGGTAGTGAAGGGATGGAAAGGTTCTGGATTTGATTCTGGTCCTTAACGGTTCCATTACTACTTCTAGTACTTTTAAGGAATAAATATTTTATTATATTAAAATATATATAAAAATATAAATGCAGTTCAGTAATTGGCCTTATATTTTAAACAAAAATATTAAACATAAAAATGTGAAAACATGTACCATTAATAAATATTAATATTATTATAAAATTAATATTATTATATTTTAAATATAAATACAAAATAATAATAAATATATCATAAATATATAAAATTAATATAAAATACTACTGACAAAATGTTTACTGTATATGAGTCAAAGATGAGACGTCCCATTTTGGTGTCCACGTCAACTAAAATTGACAAGTGTGATTTTATTTACATAGAAAACATAATAAATGCAAGTAAAGTTTCAAATAACTATTGTGAAAATAAAATGTCAAAATATGGGTGAAATAATGTTTCATTGTCATTCAGCGTAGCAGATATATTTATATAAAAATGAAACTGCGTACTTTATTCTGACCTTTACTTTTTAAAATATATAAAAGAAGTGATCATACAAAATTTTATTATATTTCAAATGATTAAAAGTTTCTTGTTGGTTTGAAGGATAGTGGCAAAGATTGCTAAAGATTAAAAATTGCAATTAATTAGTTTTTGGGGCTGCGTAGTCATGCTTAAATAGTCTTTTAATGTCATCTAATAATTATTTTTTTAAATATGCCTGACAAGATGTTTTGGTATATAAACTATTGTTGCACTGAATAACATTTAACATTTTTTCTGGTAGTCATAGTAAAAATGTATGATAGTCATTATTTTTGCAGTATGGAAAAAGAAAATAAATTTTAAAGCTGTATAAAACTTGTATTATGATGCTTGAAAACCTGTCTTTGTCTATATATATATAAATATATAAATTCG
>NW_015560621.1:122419-127956 GCF_001515605.1 Sinocyclocheilus anshuiensis | reverse complement strand
GTCATATTTGTGTACCGTTACACCCCTAATATATATATATATATATATAAAACCAAGTACAAAAGCTGTATGGATTTGATTCACTAATTAGAATCGAATCATTAGTCATTCAAAGTCATTCTTTGTTTTTTTTTTTTATTCACTTTTGATTTTGATTTTGAGTCTCACAAGAGTCATTCATTTGAGAATCAGACTACAGTAGTTACACTCAGGGCCGTGGCTTTTAAGAGTCATTCATTTGGGAATCATATATATACAGCGATTGCATTGATTCACTAAAAAGAACCAACTCCGAGTCGGCTTTGTTTCACGCTACAGACTCATGAGCAGTGTTGCGTTTTATAATTAGTGCAGGAACACAGGCGTCATGCAGGACACATCCAGGTTCAGTGTTTCTATAGTATTGTTTTTCTGAAGGCAGCATAGATGCATTGTTCACTGCTTCAGATTTCCCACAATCCTGTGTGTGTGGTTGGCAGTTGGTAGAAATAATAAGAATGGCATCTGATGGAAGAGTTGGAAAAAAATCATGAATGTAATTTTTTCAATTTATGATTCCATTTCCAGTGAGAATTAAGCATTGTAGTCCTTAGGACAAAAACATAGAAAAAGCAATCTCAACTGACTGGCCAGCAAGACGTCTGCCTTCAGTTTCAGCAGCCATGGACTGTACAAATTTTCTGTTAGGAAGTTGGTGGCCAAATTAAGAGACTGCTAAATAGATTAATATGTTGATTAACAATAGAACTCTCTTGATTATTCAGAAGGCATCTGCTCAGCCACCTCTGCTGAGCTTGATTGGCTGTGGCCCCCTGAGGCCAAGTCGGCTCAGTGCGATCAGAAACCCTACCTGATCCCAGACAATTGATTTTTAATGAGACTTCGGCTCTCAGTATTCTGGCAGCAGCTGGCTCCGATCTGAACAGATGATAACTGGACTCCATCGAGCCAGCGCGGTTTAACCTAACAGCCGGTGATGGAGTGCTGTTGTCTGCCAAGAGCCGAGACCTCTGGAAACACATTCCTCAAGTAGAGGTAACCAATACAAGCCCTGCTGTACGTGGGATTATGTTCCTGGTGGTCCGAGAATTACTCGGTGCAATCAATTGGAGAAAACATCACTTGGATTTATCTTCGGTCAGTGTGAATATAGTGACATTTAAAGGGAAGCGTTCATTGACAGCAAGAGCTGAGCTGAGCTGACCTATATGTATATAGGTAGACCTCCTCTTGGAGGATGTTTTGTTTCGTTAACTAAAAACAGAGAAAGAAAGAAATACAGTGGAGTCCAAAAGTCTGTGACTCACTTTCAGAATCTAATTTAAACCTGGAAATAACATTTTAGGGTTTTGAAATATATAAACCAAAAAATGCTGGAAAGAAATAAAATAAAATTCTACACTGTTTCTGGATCACTAATCAAATAAGGAATTACTGACATTGATCAAGTGGCTCTTTGCAGACAGGCAGAAGTTTTTGTTTCCACTGAAGCTCAATGTGTTTTTTGGATCCTCTTAAATGATTATCAGCTTTGACACAAACTTGTGGAGTTCATTCTGCTGTCATTAAAGTAAAAGGGGCAAATTCTGCAATTCAAATTTCTCAGGGCAAATGTCTCAGGCCTCAGGTCTTAAGATCTTTTTTTGAAGGTCTTGGTCTTCTCTCCGTCTCCACTGCATTTGGACTCGTTCTTGTCTCGGTCTCAGACTAAGAGGACTAGGGATTTTATTTCAAGACTGATCAAGACCACGACCGTGATGATATCACTAAATTGCCAGTGCGTTGTCTGATTTATTTGTTAACATCATTAATGTGATGATGTAAAACTTCCTGCCTCAAATGCAATCAAGAACTTATTTCTAATTTGATTTCTTTTGATACTGTTGTGCCATGTCAGAATTTAGTGGAGAATTGCCTAAAAAATGTTTGCAAAATTAATACAAATGCCAAAATAATTCAAGATACGATTGCAAAAAAGTACTTGTATGAGACCTTGTACTTATAAAATAATATATATAATTAAGCAATATCACAAGAGCAAGAGAGCTGTTTTCATGAATACAAGCACGATTGCAAGCGTGATATTGATTTTATACAATCATTCTACAAGAAGTTAAGTGAATTACATTTTAGACACAAATTGTACAAAAAAATGTAAAAAGTTTTTGCTATTTCACAATGAAAATAGTTCCAAACAAATCTATAGCAGAACGTTTCCGAGCAAAACAGCAGTATTTCATTACTGAATGAATTGGCGGGTTTGAATGAATCGGCTGAATAAATGATTCCATGACTCACTCATTAAGTGATTTGCCGCCATCTAGCCTACTGGCAGTTTTAGTGTCATTTAAAAGTATCAGTATATTTTTCCAACATAATTGTATATGCAAAAATTTACTTTTAAAACATTGATCTCAACAATATTTATGCAGTTGTAATTGTACCAATTCAGATGCAACTTCTGTGCCACCTCTGCAGTGCAAAGATGAATTTTGTTATTAGTGATTTCATTTGATTGGTAACAGCTCAATACAGTGTCTTATTATTCTAATTGTATTTATTACTTAAATACAATACATTTTTCAGGCAGTAAATGTGGATGTTTCAGATTAATTTGTGGAGTTGTGGTTTGGGCTTGTCTTGGTCTCAACACACTCGGTCTTGGTTTAGGTGGTCTTGACTACAACATTAACACTAGTGGTACAGTATATATTGTGGGCTTACACATGTTTGGATACTACTATTTTTGCTATTATGGATTATGAACAATCTCCATATTGTTTTCAGTCCTTGCAGTTCCATACTGAAAATCAATGGATTAACCATATAATCACATGTAGTTATGGCTGCAAAAAAGAAGAGATAATGCTTCCAATATCTTTTGTTTTTGGCGTCACAGGCTGTGTATCCAATCAAACTCAAAATATTATGGTGCAATTTTAAGTCATTTGGTAGAAACCTGGTCAACTCTAATAAAACTATGCACGGTAAAAGAAAATATGACCCAGACAACATTAAAAATAGAGAATGAACATTTGTGACTATTTAATGGTTTCTGCATTTTATTTGTAATATTAATTAATGTCAGTGTTTTATAAGGACAGGTTTTTTTTGTGCACTTTGTTGCACATAGTGAACTGCATTTAGACACAATTTTAATTATAAATGATTAATTATTATGAATTGTACCAATTCAGATGCAGCCTCTGCAGTGCAAAGATTAATTATGTTGTTAGTGATTTCATTTGATTGGTAACAGCTCAATACAGTGTCTTATTATTCTAATTGTATTTATTACTTAAATACAATACATTTTTCAGGCAGTAAATGTGGATGTTTCAGATTAATTTGTGGAGTTGTGGTTTGGGCTTGTCTTGGTCTCAACACACTCGGTCTTGGTTTAGGTGGTCTTGACTACAACATTAACACTAGTGGTACAGTATATATTGTGGGCTTACACATGTTTGGATACTACTATTTTTGCTATTATGGATTATGAACAATCTCCATATTGTTTTCAGTCATATTGTTTCCATTTTGTTACACTACTCCACATTTAATTAAGTTACTCATTGCTTTTTCTTTCTCTTTCAGCTCTCTCTGAAATGCAGGGCTCCAGAGGTGTCTCAGTATGTGTACCAGATGTACGATGCCATTCTGAAGAATTGAACATCTCTATCATCCCTTTCCCCCTCCACATATAGGTCTCCAGGATCCAGCTCTCCATGTTTTCTGCCATTGTTTTAAATCCATCTGTAGGTACCAGTTTACTCAATGTGCCCATTATGTAAGAATCGTACATGTTCTGTTCTAGCCAAATGTCTTGATGTTGTTGATAAAGTGTCGAAGGGAATTGTGGAACACAGCTCCAGTGTGATTATATATTTTTTTTAATTGTTTGAATGCTTGGTCAGTACTTCACCTTCACATGCCCTGTATTGGTCATATGCAGATCTTAAAAATAATCTAAAAATAGCATCGGGGGAATGTAACAAAGCAGGTGTCTGGCATACAGATACTTGATGTGGATTAACTTTTAAAAGTTAACCTGTTTTACTGGTAACCACTTAAAATGATTATAGTTACCTAAAATAGTTACCATTTTTGATTTCCATCATGCTTTTTGGCGTTATTGCTTTTGTTTCATTCTCCAGTATGCTGCAATGTTGCTTCATGCAATTGTACAACGTCCCAGCTATCTGATATTAGCCTTGCATGCTTTGACCAACACATAAATGCCACATTCCTTGTAATGTAGTTACCTAAAATAGTTACCATTTTTGATTTCCATCATGCTTTTTGGCGTTATTGCTTTTGTTTCATTCTCCAGTATGCTGCAATGTTGCTTCATGCAATTGTACAACGTCCCAGCTATCTGATATTAGCCTTGCATGCTTTGACCAACACATAAATAACATTCCTTGTAATGTTTTGTATACCTTGTTCATCTTAACCACTGTATGAACATGCCAACACTCCATCATTGTCTTATATTGTTTGAACTGCTATGAATCAACTTAATGTGATACAAAGAAAACATGTTTTCTATCAATTATATATAAGTGGGTCATCTGATATTCATTCCCAGGCTGAATCCATCCATATGTGATATATTGTGCTTGTGAAAGTGAGTAGGTTTTGTGAGGTAGTTTTTGGTCTCCGTGGAGTGTTAGAAATATCTGTTCAACGTTAGTATGCAACCTCACTCAGCTTTGGTTTAAGACTAATACACTAACATAGAGATGCAATAACAAATTCATCAACATAGACTCCGCGATACAAGGATGGATCACTTTTGGACTGTTGAGTAGAGTTTGTTTTTCCCTGAAACAACTAGTCTTCATGGTGGTGCTGGTGACTAAATGTGAACTTTTTTGTTGCCATAGTTGCTAATGTGCCTGTGAACCTGCATGTAAGCAGCGTCCAATAAACATCTGCCAGTAGAACACTTGTTTAAGAAGGTGAAATGTTAATACAGTATCCCTTATGTGCGCAAATATGAGTTTTAATGATTACCATTTATATTGCCAATGTGATCACAGTGCATCTCAATACTGAAATGACGTCTCACATCTGACATAAATTCAACAATGTCTGATCAGATTTCTCCAGATTTATTTTACGGATAGTAACGTAAAATAAAGTCAGCAGTGTTGACATCCCAAACATTCACCCTCATTATTTTTGTCATTATGTAATTCATGTGGATTTCTCAGTTCAGTTTCTTTTTTTTCTCAAATTATGCAGATAATATAATAATATTAATAATGATTGTAATAATAATATAACAATTATAATATTATATATAATTATACAATTACTATGATATAAACAACAGTAGTAGTGTGTGTATGTATATATATATATATATATATATATATATACTGAACAAAATTATAAACGCAACACTTTTCTTTTTGCCCCCATTTTTCATGAGCTGAACTCAAAGATCTAAGACTTTTTCTATGTACACAAAAGGCCTATTTCTCTCAAATATTGTTCACAAATCTGTCTAAATCTGTGTTAGTGAGCACTTC